>NC_052960.1:11912174-12212174 GCF_013358895.1 Oreochromis aureus
GGCGGCAGGATGGAAAAAAGAAATTAAGAGGGGAAGGGTAGAAAGAAAGGGATCAAGGGGTGAAAGAGGTGGAGATGAAGACTGGGAGAGTATCTGAGAAAGCCATCAATATTCAGTAACAGAAATAAGGACTAGATTCTTCTCACAATAGCTGTTCCAGCTATTCTTCTGCTACATGGTCATTCAAAGGAAAGCTGAACTTCTAAATGAACATGTACAGCCAACAGGCTGCTTTGGGATCTCTCCGGGGATAGAGATGACCCTGATTTACCCAATTTCTGCAAGACTCATTTTACAAACTCCCCACACCGGATTTTATTTTGCCAAAGCCAGTTCAAAAATGATAATGGGAGTGTGGGGGATTGAGATACTGTCCAACTGTAGTGTTTACAGGTGACCACATAAAAAAAAGGAGTAAAATTAGGTGGCATTAATAAGGCTAATAACAAACAATACTTTGCTGTTTATGTCACTCAAGGTCAAATTTTTCTTGACCTTCCTTGAAGTGCTGGTAACTGATAAAAAGAAAAAGGCAAGAAGTTTTTTGGCTTTTTAAGTAGTGCAGCCTCCCCCACCCTGCTACTACTGCTACTGCTAAAGCTATTAAAAATGCAAGAATGTCTGCTCCACATTTAACCAACCTTTTAATACTTTTAGAGGATTTGGGAAGCTTGAAAATTTATCTTTGAAAACAATGGCTCAATATTTTGGGAAATACGCTAATTTATTAAATTACAATCAGGAGCTGTTTAGCATAGCTTAGCATGAAGACTGTAAACAAAGGGAAACTGCTAGCCTAGCTATGCCCAAACAACACTGGAACTGCAACATACCTCAAACAAGTTAAATTAAATAATTTTAAATAATGACAGATTTTTTTCTAGATGAGGTAGAGGAAGAAAATGATGGGAACACCTTTTGAAAAAAAAATCCATATATATTTTTAGAGTTATCAAATTTAGCATCTTAGCTGCTAGCGGAGACAGGTTGTGAGTCTATCATGGGGCTTAAACAGAGAGACTTAAGTGAAAAACAATGAGGATGAACAATACATTAAAAGTGTTGAAATAGCCTTTCCGTTGTTGAAATGGAGCTAGCTTCTTTACTTATACACCAAACTGAGTTTGAAGCAGGGGACTTCCTGTTGTGTGGTGCATGTTTGAAGTTGAAGGCCTCAGTTTTTATGCTGAGCAATACAAACTGACTGCTGGCTGTAGCTGGACAAATATGAAAGTGGTATTTTTCCATCTGTTTACACAGAGATTAGTTGTAAGCAGTTCAATCAAAGGTTATTTCCAAATCTCATATTGCTGTGTTTAAATAATCAGAGGCCTAAAGGACTCGATAATTGTCTTAGCTCCTTTGAGCTCTTTTTCCAGGAGGGTTTTTTCTCCTATGATTTAAACAATAGTCATTTTTAGCCATCTTTGCAGTATCATATTTAAACTTGGAAGTAATTAGGAAAATTGCTAACCTTGACTGAATTACTGCCATTAGAGCAAGAGAAATCCCTCTTTCTAACGGAGGGGAAAAAGTGAACAACTCTTTTAAACTCCTAACAGTTATTAGTAATTACCTGCGAGGGTCACTTTTTAAGTGAGTGAAAAGTATACGGTTGATTTCCTGTTCTCATTTTTTGTCTTTTAAAAAATCCCACTAACAGGTTTAGCAGCTGACGGCAGGCCGGACATTCTACCACATGTTAACAGGCCGGTGTGGGTGTAAGGAATATTTTCACAAACACACCTTCTAATTTCTTAGCAGACCAGTCCTGTAGGAAAAACTGATGTAATGTTGCAGGAATATTAGCGTGCTGCCAGAGGTATGGGTCTATGTATAAACTGGTGAGCTCCAGATTATGACTTCCATAGCCTCACACATCTGATACAGATTCACTGTTAAGCTCAAGGATGTAAAATATCCCTCCTGTTCTTCAGTCCCTCGGTGCTCTCACGCATTGTCCTTTTTAAACCCCTTTCTAGAAACCGGAGGCTGGATTTAGTCAAGTAATGTACAAAATTCCAAAAAAGCTGGGATGCTGTATGAAATGTAAATAAAAGCAGAATGCATTGATCTGTAAATCTCAAAAACTCATGTTTTATTCACAAAAGAACACAAAAAACATTCAAAAAGCTAGAAAACCTTCACAACTAATGAGGTTAACTGGCAAAATGTTCTTTTTGCGTATAAAAAGAGCATCTCAAAGGGAGGATCTCAGAAGTAAAGACTGGGAAAAGACTTAGAGTATATCATCATCTACAGTATATAAGATCATCAAAGAATTCAGAGAATCTGGAGAAATCTCTGTGTGCAAGGAGCCCATTAAAATTATCAGTGAACTTCACATTCTCATCTATAAATGCAGGTTAAAGCTCTATCATGCAAAGAAGAAGCCATATGTAAATAAGACCCAGAAACACTGCCATCTTATCTTGGCCAAATCTTATTTAAAAAGGACTGAGGCAAAGTGGAAAACTGTCCTGTGCAGCAGGATGGCTTCATAGTAGAATCTGAATGCTTAATCACACTGCCTGCAGTCCAGACCTGTCAGTCACAGCATCACAAAATGAAAAATACAACAAAGAACACCCAGGACTGTTGAGCAGCAAGAATCTTATATCAAAACAAAAATAGGACAATATTCCTCTCCCTGAAGTCCAGCAGCTGGTTTCTTCAGTTCCCAGATGTTTACAGACCGTTGGGAAAAGAAGAGGGGGATGCTACGCTGTGGTAAACATGGCCCTGTTCCATCAGTTTCATAATGACCTAATATGTTTCTTAAAATTCAACATTTTTTCAGTTTAAACATTTGATATGCTGGGTTTGTGAGATCTGCAATACGCTGCTTTTCCTTTTTTATTTATATTTCACTCAGACAACCAAGTCAAACTCCAGAATAACATAGTTCAGCAACAAATTATGAAGAAATCCATGAAGTTTATTACAGATATGGCAAGAATCATCGTGATTTTTAAAGTTTCCAGATATTTTTAGGACAACAATCAGGTGAAAATTTTAACACTGGTACATGAGCATTCTCTGGTCATGTCTTGTTTTGATGTTGTTGCCTCTGCACTTTGATTTCAACCACAATTGAAGTGTTGTTACACTATTTGCTGTCAGTCATCTGTTTTCTGCCTTTTCAAGTGGATGACAGGATGCTGCAGATCCTTACCATGATCTCACCTGCTGATTGTATGCTCCACCTAATCATAAAAAAGGGCCTTACTTCAAATCGCCTCCAGCTTTTTAAACAGGGATAAGGTCAGCGTGCGATTCTGCCCAGTCTTTTTTTTTTCTGCCACCAGGGGTCGCCAAAGTCAAAACATTTCAAGCAGATTTAAAAAACACAGAAGTTAGAACCTGTTCTGGAGCTTGTAATTAGTTTTGTGTGCTGTTGATGTTTAGTGATTATTTAAATGAAACTAGAAGAATGGCACTTTTGTATTTTTTTTTAATGTACATGTTTTATTGTATCCTTCCTTTTCATGCTGTCAACTGCTGTGGATCCCGTTCACAACAACTGGATCTTTTCCAAGAATTAGTCCATCTTACTAGCAGCGTTCCCAGGTCTGTGTGTGCATGAGTTATTACAGCTGTGAGACAATTATTTTCCAGTCTTTAAAAGGTTCATGGGTCTAATTTTCTTATTCGTGCTGACACAGTGGGTCTGTGTTGGCAAATTACCCTGGTTTCCTCCGTGACAGGAAAAAAAAAACCCTGGAAGCCCTTCACTTTAAGTACTGTGTAAGTCAGCATTAGTGAATATGTACTGCCTGCACTATGCTTTCTTTATGATCAGCAAAATTATTCGTACTTTAATAAATTAGGCCTCAACCACATGAATCATGTATGTGCCGCTGGGAGCCAGGAATAAGTCTGCTCATCACTGACTGCATTTGATGCATGTTCTTTTGTTTTTTACAGTGCTTATGGTCACATTTCAGGCACTAAAGGCTGTTATAAAGTTTACCATGAAGCTATGAACTTAACTAAAGCTGCAGGTTTCACACAAACATGTGAGAGCATCACAACCACAAAGATGTGGTATTTCCTGTGCAGAAAGCTGAGAGGCAAATATTTGAAGCCACAGTGGTAGCTATTATTATCATCACAGGAGGCATTTAGATGCACAGCACCCCACTATACCAATTCAAAGAAAATTAACCCCACATATTAGTAACTTCCAAATAAACATATTCAAATGCAGGGAACCCGCTTCAACTTCCTTTTCCCCTCAATCAGATAATTTAGTTTTCCAATGCAGAAATGAAGCTGCAGCACTTTTTACCGCTTTCTACTTGTAAACACCCATAAGCATTAAATAGATTTGCTTGATTAATATAAAAAGTTTCTTTTGCTTTTGATCAGTTCTTTTCTATACCTTCATTATCATTATTGGACTTTACTGATGCATACGTCTGATTCCATTTTTCTACATGTTATTTTACTTGCCTGATTGATATCTTTGATGGATTTAAAGACGTCCAGTTTTCTTTTAGAGATTCTGGCTAATCTGATGTTTAAGAGCTCGATCTGGATGTTGACTGTGTAATTGCGGATGTTTACTGCTGTGTGCACAAAGGATGCACTGGTGGGAAATTCTTAACTGGTACTGATATGAACATCTAGTTCAGGACAATTTCAGCACAAATTTACATCTGTTAACTCGATAAGCGGGCACAAAAGCTCTGCACACCAAGGCCAATGCTGTGAGGAAGATTCCCAATTTGAGGTAAACTACTACATCCCTGACTCCACCCAGTAGGCCTTTGTTACTTGGCATCATGCTATATTTACCGTGGTCCATATGCTATAATCCCAGTTCCAAAAAAGTTTGGATGCTGTGTTAAATGTACACAATGCTATTTGCATATCTCATAAACTCATATGTGATTCACAATAGAACATAGAAAACATATCAGATGTTTAAATATAGAAAATTAACCAGATTTTAAGAAAAATGTTGGCTTCTTTCGAATTTGATGACAGCTACATGTCTCAAAGAAGTTGGGTGCCATCAGTAAAATCTAGAAAATGAAAGGGTATTAAAAAAGAAACAGATGGAGGAACGTTTTGCAGCAGGTCAGTAACACGACTGGGTATGAAAAAAGCATCTTAGAGAGGCAATCTGCAAAAACCTGCATTTAAAAACTGTGGAAGAATTTCAAAATGATGTTCCTGAACATAAAATTGTGAAGACTTTGAGTATCTCATCCTCTACGGTGCATATTATCATCAACAAATTGAGAGAGTCTGGAGAAATCTCTGTGCGCAAGGTACAACGCTGAAAATCCGTAGTAGGGATAAAGAGATGTCTGCATTCTTCCAGTCCTCAGGTGGCACTGCATTAAAAACAGGCTCGACTGTGTCATGGAAATCACAGCATTGGCTCAGGAACACTTCCAGAAATCACTGTCTGTGAACACAATTCACTCTACCATCCACTAATGCAGGTTAAAGCTCCACCATGAAGAGAGAAAGCCAAATATGCATATGATTCAAAAACAGATCCATTTTTTTTTTTTTTTTGTGGTCTGATGACTTGGAACTTCAAATTCTTTCTAGATTATTGTCCTCCGAGCAATCCACCTTTAACAGCCTTCTTCATCTCTGATGTAATGAATGTTATGGGAGTGCATTGGTGCCATTGTACACATGTGGAAAGGCATCATCAGTGCTAAAAGGTATACACATGTTCCAGATTAATCCAGATAAATCTTTTTCACAGAAGGCTTTTGCATATTTCAGCACAAAAATGATAAACTGCATGTAACATGGCTTCATAGTAGAGAAATACAGGTGCCGAGCTGCCTGTAGTATGCATCTTTAAATGTTGCAAAGATTTGTTGCATCATGGTACAAAAATTGCTGCAAAAGAAGACGCAGGAGTGTTGAGCAACTAGAATCCTAGACAAGACAAAAATAGGAAAACATTCCTCTCCCAGACGTCCAGCAGCTGGACTCCCCAGATCCCAAATGTTTACGGCATGTTTTTAAAAGAAGAGGAGATCCTACACAGTGGTAAACATGGCTCTGTACCAACTTTTACAAGACATGTTGCTGCCATCAAATTCAAAAATATGTAATTTTTTTCTTTAAATTGTACATTTTCTCAGTTTCTATGAGATGTCTGAATCGTCACACAGCGTCTTAACTTATTTAAAACTGGGTCGTAGTTCGTCAGCATGGTCAAGCTTGCTAAGTGCAGTACAAGACTGTAAATAAAAGACCACCCTTCTGGGTCTGAAAAGCTAATTCCATAAAACTTATTTCCTTTTAATGCCCTGAAGGGGGCAACTTTGAAAACTACACATTTTATGGTGGCACTTCTGGAAATTTATCAGCTGCTCTTCTTCATAGAAATGCTGATGTTTATATCATACTAGATTGCAATCAATCCCTGATAATGTCTGACTGGCATTATCATGCTGTTTAACCGGAAAATAACAAGTGCTTAGACAGAACCTTCAGCATGTATGAACAGGCTGTTTTTACACCTCATGTCACAGCCAGTTTGGAGGAGAAGCTGAAAAAAATGACTTGACTGCCAAACATCCTCTGCATGCCTTCATCAGCTGCCTGAGTGTCTGAGGCCTTGCTCGAGATTTTCCCCTGACAGCGAGCCTCTTTGTTTAAGACAAAAAGGGTGACAGCCAGACTGACGGACACCCTGCTCATCTGTTGTGGCTTATTTGTGTCTGTTGCCACAGCAACCGTCCTGCTGTGATGGCAGAGGGAGAGAGACGATGGTGGCTGCTCTGCTTTTCAAGGGCAAAACTCTGGAAACCGAGCGGAAATGTGCGGCAGATCTGCAAAGACTCAAACCACGCATCTAACCAACAGCCCGGTCAAGGTTCAGGTGCCGATTCCTTTCAAAAGACAGCTACTAAAATGGAAACATTAATGCTGCTGGGATGAAGTCATAACTCACATTATCTTCCATTATCATAAAACGGAACAAAAACAGGAGCAGGCTGATGGGTTATTCTTCTTGGCTTGACCTGGTAATCAGTGCATCTGCACTGCAGTGGGCATTTATTTTTAGCTGTGGGTAAGGCTTTACATCATAGGTTGGGACAATGTTGATAATAAATCTCTCTTTAATGTGTCATCCTGTGGATTAGCAAGTTTTGTGAGTCCAGAAATAGACCTTTCATGCCGTCGAGTTCCCGCTCGTCTTGTGTTTTCTGTCACACATTTTTAAAACGACATCATTTAGAGAGAGAAGTGCAAAGAAAAATACACAAGTTCATCACAATTGGACAGCTCCGTCTGCTGATGAAGATCTTCTAATCCAAACAAAAGTTAATCATCGCGCAATAACTACTGCTGTGTGTTGTATCTGGCTGTTACTGGCTTTTATTCCAATATGTTCTCCTTATTTTCCAACAGCTAGTTAGATCTCCATGCATAGGATCAATGCAGGGAGTCAATGAGCAAAAAACAACAACAAAAGAAGCGACACAAATTTTAAAAAGTGTTTAATCAGACTGACCGCCCTAATAAAAAGATGAGACCAGAGGACAGTCACTTCATAATATATAATGGGAATACAAAAATCAGACGACAGAGTTCAAATTCATAAAATAAAAGAACACGCACACAAAATGTCTCTGAAAGAGAGCACGGTTTGTTTGCTGGTTTTTATTGTGACTTCGGAGCATGCTGGCTTCTTCCATGTAGTTTCCAGGCAACATTTTCACTGCAGGGCCCCTGAACCTGACAGAGAAGCCAAGAAAAACACACGTCAGAAGGAGCAAAGTACAAGAAGGGATTTGCTTACTATCTTTGTGTATGAAAATGGCATGGAAACTATAGGAGACGAGCAAATGTAAGCAAATGAATGAAAGGGCGATGGACGTGAATACCTATTTATTTATATGTGTGGCTCTCGGCTCCACCGCGTCCAAATCCTGGAAGGAAGAAAGACAGAAATGTTAAAAAAAAGGGATTAAACACTGGTTAAATGGTTAAACATTACAGGAATCTAAGACAGAACAAATCCTTTCATTTGGTTTGAGCGTTTAAAGAGACGTTTAAATGTTTTACTGCATGTGCGATCAGGTGATAAGTGTGCTCTGATAGGACCATTTCCAGTCTCAACAACACAGATGCAAAACATTATCCCCAATCAGGGTGCAGCGCCTGAGTCTCAGTACCAAAGGTGACCGTGTCTGTCTTTTATAGTTTTTTGAACAGCTCAAGGCGTTTTGATTGTGCTGTTTGAGAGGGGTCAGAGCGAGTTCAGTTATTGTGTAATCTGGATTATTCGAGCTGAATGCGCTTACCTTTAGGTCCGAACAGAGCAGCGTAGCAGGGTTTGTTACAGTAAGGCTTGCCTTCATGCTGTAAGAGGCAAACATAAGTCAAACCATCTGGAAACAGTGAAGCAGTTACTGTGCGTGTCTGCATTATGACTGTATTTAGAAGGTGGTTTTAGTAAAGTAAAACACTTCAACGTTATGCAGATGTGATAAAACCGTGCACACGGGAGGGGAAACTACAGGATATTTTCATGTGATTTGACTATCTCACCTCTGCGTGTGAGCCTGGTGAAAGAGTCTTGCTGCACTTCTCACATCTTAGGCAGGGCCTGTGCCAGTCTTTTCCCAGTGATGTCACCTTCTCGGCTGCAAAGCACAAAAAAAATCAAATGTAATCACAGCGGATTCTAATTTATCCCCACAAACACACATAGTTTCATCCGGAGAGGACACGGAAGCTTTCCACGATAACCTACTGGGCCGGTTACGATCTGAGGCGCATATGAGGTATATTAATAATAGGTATACATATTAATTTAGTGTCCGTTTAAAAGTTGGGTGTGGTACTCGAAGCCCTCATTGTCCCTGAGAAGTGTCCCTGAGAAGCGTCCCTCATAAATCCTGATATAGCCAGTTTTTATCAGATTGTCAGGGCTGTTCTGCACAAAGATCCATCATAAGGACTGTAAAAGTGGGAGGGAACCGTACTCAGCAGAGACCTATGCTTCATGTATGGAGAAGACCGGTCACATGCTAACATGTGGTCGAATTGCGGCCAAGAATCTGCTCAGGTTCAGCGAGGGAGACCTCCGAGCCATATGGGGTAACTGAAGACATTAGCCTCTGCAGATTTTCTAAAAATTAAAAAGTGAGAAAGGACAGCGGATGCACGAAAGAATGAAACTGTCAAAATGTCAGGAAATGACCTATTTAGTTCCCAAGAATAGCCCGATGTGGCATGAGATTATGCAACAGATGGTGGATGCAGGGTGGGGTCAGCCTCTCTCTCAGGCCAACTCATTGAAAATTTTTCAGCTGAATGCGGTGGACAAAAAAGTCCGACCCTGAAACAATGACCGAGCTTAACTTCAAATAACAAACCAATGCACTGAGCAAACAGTGGCTTGACAGTGATGTAGGAGAATATAATGATGCACATTCACGCTCCCTTGATCGTGTATAAATCTGATAGCCTTATTGTTTTGTGCGACAGCTGCAGTATTTATTTTACCTCATAATATGACATGAAATTAGGCGAGCCAGACAGAAGAAAAACGAAGTTCGCTCTCAGCTTTGAATCTGCAGCACGTTGGAGCAAGTCCAGCATACACAAACATGCAAATCTGAATGGACAAACGTACCATGGGAGGGGAGACTCACCCACTTTTACTTTCAAATAATTTCCCAAATTTTCAAGGACAGGCTGCTATGCTAAAAAAGGAGAAATAAACAGGGCATTTTAAGCACTTAGAGTTATGGGAACTTTTTTCTGCACTTGTTTATGAAAGTATACTTAGCAAGTTAGATGAGAAAGCGGATAACAGCCTGCATTTATTTCCGTCCAGAAAAAAATAACTAGCTGCATAGCTGAGGCTCTGGCTGATTAAAAATATCCGTTATATGTGGGTAAATTAAACACACAAGACTCAGTGTTAAGCTTTAAAGATGCATCTGCTGTTTAAGCTGTTATTGGACAGCTCTTTCTTAAAAGCTGATGAACTTCTGTTTATAAGATATTAATGCCATGTAGAGCCTCAATGCACAATCTCTACACATCCTAATCAACATACTGCCCTCCCTGCTCCCAACAGCACAAAGCACGAGTGTCTGAAAAGTTTCCATCAACAAGTATTTGCTTCTTCTTTTCTTTTTTTTTTTTGACTTGGACCTCCATCATTCAGGCAGGCAGCGGTAGCCTGATCCTTTCCATCTGAGAGCTTGCTAACGTCAAGATAGAAGATCAGCAAAAGAGATTGGGAGTGAAGCTGCGAAGTGCAATAAAGACAATCGCACACTGATGTGGAAAGGAGTGAGACAGTTATGCAGACAGTTCAAGACAACGAGAAGACTGTGAGGCCACACAAAGAAGGCAAAGCTTTGTTCTAGCTTTCTTCTCCTTCGGCTGGAAATAAACTTTTTCTTTTCCTACACTGGGGAAAAAAAGGAAAAAAACAACCCATGTCTGGCTGGCTTGTTCTGGCCGAAACAAATTGGTTTGCTTGTATTGGCCAGGAGGGAAGAGTTTATCCACGAGCAGGGAGAATGGAAAGTCACACGGACCATCCATCTGACTGACAGTCCAAAGACTCGTCTTTGTATTTTGCATTGGCCTCAGCTTCTGTGCATCTTCCCTGAGAGAAGATTTATCTGTTGCGCTACTGAGCAGGAGACAATGTGGTAAATGGATTAAGACACAAATAAACCTGAGCGAGCCCCCTTTTTCCTCCCCGGATGCTGTAACTGGTCCCTGCTTTGATAGCATTCTCACAAGATGGACGGAGGTGTATTTAAGCAGAGGAGAAACATGTTTCCTCGGTCTAGTCATTATTCTAAACACAGGGTCTAGCTCATCTCTCATTAAGGAGGAAAAACCACTTCCACCAGGAGCAAAGACCTCAAACTACAAAGTAGTCTGACAGCAAGAAAGCTTCCAGAGTTCAGCGACTTGTCAAAGCTGCTATTTATCTGTGTAACTATCTGATTATATTTAATTAATTATTTGTGACTGTCAAAACTTAAGTGTATTCAGTATACATAATATTATGTATTACAGATGTTAGCAATAATCTAATAATTCATCCTACTTCGTGCATAATTTGACTTCCTGTAAATTGCGTATTTTTGAGCAATTTAACTGCATTTTTAATGCTAACCTCTTCTAAAAATACAAAACATGCACCATTTGTTATTTTCTAAACTTAGTAGAAGGTTATTAATATACACCAGGAAAGCACTATATACAGGTTTACTAATTTTTTTCCCATCTAATATGCAAGTGAAAGGCATGCGTCTCAGTCAGTCTGTCAGACTCTTGGTTTCCTGTTTCCTCCTCTGTACAAAAAAGCCACCGGTTTTTAAAAACTAGAAAATCCCGGATGCTGCTCACAGTGTTAGTACACGAGTAACGTTGTAATAGAGAACTCAGATCTTACCGAAGTAAACTTCCTTCTCGCACTTTGGGCACTTCGGCATTTTTGTTGCAGCTGTGTGTGATAGTCTGGAGGAGAGAGCAAAGTCTTGATAAAGTTTCCTGCAGCTGTCACCGGCCCACCTGTTAGCTCTGACTGACCACGCCTGCTCTAAAGTGCAGATGTTGCCGCGCTCCGTGCTGCATTTATAGCGCAGAGGAAATAGTTCAACTGTTTTTTTCCTGCAGTGGGAGAGGCCTCAACCACGTTGTGTTGAAGAGACGTGTACGTGCAGAGCACATCACATGAGGAACCGAAATTAAAGAATGAGCTTACTACACATAAAGTGCATTTCTTTTTGCACTTGTTATAAAACAAGGTTTTGCTTTGTCCCTGATTGTGAGCTGCAAATTGAGCATTTCTTCTTTTCAAGGTCACATGAAGAAATCGATCAAAAGTTGCTCTGTTTCAGTGTTTCAGTGTTGTGCAATGAAATAAATATAATCATGTTAAATTGCTGTACTCTCCTCCTTAAACTAATCAGTGATCAGTTAGTTAGAGTGTAGCATTTCGTATGATAACTGAATTATTTTAAAAACACTGAATTATTCATTCCCAGAAAATCTTCTATTCATATTTAAATCTTCATGTTCACTTAAATCTCATCTCCCTCATTTTAAAACTTTAAAAACAATGACTGTGTGACTTATAACTCCTATAAGAAAGAAACTAAATATCAACAAAATGCAAGCATTACCCTGAGAAATCTCCCACACCTCAGCTACCTCCTCTAAAAGGAGGGTAAAAGGGGCCTCCTCATTGTCATCATCATCGATCTGTTTGACACATGGCTATTCACTGCTGGCTGGCAAGTTAATCCACATGATGAATAATCCAAGTCGAGGTGCACACACCTGTGCACGAAGAGCTTTGTGTATTCAGGAGTGCAGGTTTTCTGTGGACATAATAAAACGTATGTACATACTCTTTGGAATTACTCTACGCAAATAAGTGCCATCTGAGTCACAAGTACAGTCAAACACAATGTGCTTAAGCTAATAACACAAAAAATAATTACATGCTTTATATGTAGACAGTGATTAAACTTTGAAAAACATTAGAAAAAGGAAGCGAACGTTTGGCCACAGTGAAAAAAACAATTTCTAGTCACTAAAGATCAGCTCTTATCTGCAGATCTTATGTCTGGTTCTTTTGAGGTTATCCCCTTTCAGGCTAAGCTTTGGGCTCTGACTAGGCTGCTCCAAAAGGCAGCTACTTCAGTGCCCTACTCCATCACTAAACTTCTACCCAGCTTCAGATGCTGTCCGAAATGTCCAAAATTTATGCGCTTCCAAAGCATGCAATGGGCCGGATTAGAGTCTCTGCTGGACTGATTCTGGCCTCTGGGCCTTATGTTTGACACCCTGACCCATATGATACCTCAAAAAAAATTTCCTTTGACTATGGTAAGACTCTAAGGCAGATGAATCTCCAAATAAACCAAAAACAATTATAATCAAGGGGTTAAATCTCTGTGAAAAAAGCATGTAAACATAAACAGAAAATGGCTTAAAAGTATTGAATTAATTGGTGAAATTGAAACGTTTTCCACTCAAGCTGCAAGCTTACGTGAAGTAATCCAGACACACATGGATGTAAAGACAAGTAGCAATATTCACTTTTATAAAATTAATAAAGTAAAAAATGAATTTAAGTGAGTTTAAGTGACCAGTTTAACATGTTGCAAAAGGTTTGTGCACCTGCGTGCGGAGGTAGCTGCACGGCACCTGGTCTCTTGTTTTTATTTTTGGTTTTTATTCTTTTAGAAGTCACTGTTGGCGTGAGATTGCATCACTTTCATGACAATGTTAGTGTCAGTTGACTCTCATGCTTGTTCTTTGCTGTAATCACCTCAGCAGAGGCAGATCACACCCAACCGAGGGCGACTTTTGACCTGATCAGAAAAGCCATTGTTGCATAACAATCCATATGCGTATGAGTGAGGGCCTTAGCATGTTGCGCATACAGACACGCCTGTTGTCTGCCACAGCTGAAGGACTTCTCAAACCCTCCGAGGAGCATATGGAAATTAGATCACCGTGGCAACCAAAACAAAACAAAAACAAAACAAAACAATCAGTTATGATGTTACCTTTAGCTATCTTTAGCATTCACGAGGATAGCAGAGCTAATCAAGATGACAGTTTCACTGAGATCATTTTAAATTGCCCTAAACACAGGATCCAACCCATATCCCTCTAATATTAGGTGTCAGGCATTAAATTATTTTCTTCTTCATCTGCAGGCAGCAGTGTTACTTAACAGCAGCGGGAAACATACCAAAAGGTAGAAGGAGAAAAGAGAAATCCAACCCAACATGCTTCCATCAGTGCTAGCGGTGTGACTAATCAGGTCCTCGGCACTGCAAATTTCAGTGCACTGGGGGAAAATTAAACAATGCTGAAAAAAAAAGAAGATCCAGTGTCAGTATGGTTGAAATCTTGTTAGTTGTGGTTCACGGCGAAGTTTTAACCTGCAGGTTTGGCTAAATCCTTGGTGTGAGAAGATCGCCACGCAATTTTCTTCATGGGATGGTTTCCATTAAATTAGAGACGTAAGGCTGAAGCCTAATCTTCAATGATTAATTGGTGAGCTAATCTCCCTGCCACCCAGGTAGCTGGGAGGGAGGGGTGTTATGCCTCAGTGTCCTGAGATCTGCTCCAGAGTCTGCTTGGGCTTCGTCCAGCCATTGAGGTTGATGAGTTGCTGCCTTGTAATTACACCGAAAAAAGAGATTAGTTCAACTCCCTTAAATAGGCAAGATTAAGGTGGAGGTTTTATGTTCTACATCACTAATCAAGCACAGTAATAACTCAAGAACCACATGAAGACAACAGTGCACACATGCACATCAGCCGGGTTGAGCTTTGTAGGCAGATGTGAGCTTTAGTTTGCAGCTTTTTAAGAGTTAAAGCTGTTTAGGGTGGCAGAATTGTTTGGACAAACTGGTTTTAGTTGGTTTGAGGTTTTACCTTTGATGGAACTCTGCTGAATGATATCAGGAATAACTGACTCCATTTTCAGCTTGGTGTAGTCACGAAATTCAAAAGTCTTTGGAGCCAAAAAGGATTAAAAGCTGCAGATGGCATAAAGGCCACATGAGGCTGGCTCCCAAACTGAGCCAGTTCCCATAGACTCCCATGATAAAATGGTGAAGTGTACAGCAGGAATTAATGTGTTTACAGCCCAATACAAATAAAGCTATTTTCCCCTTTCGTGACAAAAGCAAGGGGATTGAGTTTTTTTTTATCCTTCAAATTATATCGAAATTATTTTTATGCCTAAAGTTATGGAGTGTCAAGTGCCAGCTAGACCTCTAGCTTCCTGGCTCCAAGAAATCCAGGATGAGAGTGATAAACACACATGAGGTTCAGTAGTGTAGTGGGTTACACATTTGACTAAGAAGTTAGGGATCCTCAGCAAATTTCTGCAAGGTTACACCAATCCTCTGGGGATTAGGTAACACTTTATAACACAACCCGCCAATAAGGTGCAAGTACCCTGTACTTAGGTGCATTTTGCAGGCAAGAAGTCAGGTTTTTGCAAGAAACAATGAAACAAGTACACTGTAAGTACCCTATACTTTCTGATGCACGGGTGGTGTTATGGAGTGACTAAGGTGCAAGTACCCCATACTTACATGCGTTTCGCAGGCAACTAGTACAGGGTACTTACAGTGCACCTGTTTTATTGTTTCTTGCAAAAAACTGACTTGTAGCCCACAAAATGCACGTAAGTACAGGGTACTTGCACCTTATTCGCGGGTTGTGTTATAAAGTGTTACCAGGGATTGTATCATAAAAGTAGAAGGTATGGAGGCTTGATGCTGCCGGTGAAAGATTTATTTATTTATTTGTTTTTCTGAAACTTTTTTGCCATACATAAGTCAGAATTCTGGGTTTAGTTTAATGTTTAGTGTTGAGATAAAAGCCCAGATTTGGATTTTTAGACAGCAAAAACTAACTAAATAAAAATAATTCATTGGTGGTAAAAATCTATCAGATCAGAGCTGCAGGGCTACCTGCTGTGGAAACCCCCTGCAAATAAAGGAGCAGATGAAAGAAGCTTCAGAGTGACAAAAATGCCTGACATGGCACTTCGAAAAGGGAGCTGACAAACCAGTGGGTGTTGTCATGGTGATATAGCCTCTCTGATCGCAGCCCAGGCAAATTCTTCAAGGACTTGGAATTCTTTTTAGTTACCTTCTATTTCAGATTAAGGATTCCTAATATGACTATTTTATAATTTCATTAACATGATTAAATTAAAAATATATAAATAAACAGAGGATTCAATATTTACTAAAATGGATTGGATTGGATTCATGTAGAATCACAACTACATAAAATGCGTCACTTATGCCGAGGTCTCAGCATTTCAGCTAAATTTACTTATGTGAAAGTGCTTGCATGCTGTGCCTTTGGCGTTTTTCCCTCATTTAATTTTCCTTGAACTTCAGTTTTAAAGTACAATCCTGGAAAACTGAGACTTTCATGGTAAAATCTTATAAAGAAGTCAGTTTGACAGGTTTATATTTTATGACAGAAAAAGTCTATTCAGTATTTCTGCTGAAACTACGTCATGTCTTCCTCGAATGTAGTCACAATGCTGTTTTATATTCTGGTCACATCATTCAAACACTCTGATACGGCTCGTGACCTTTAAACCAGAGAATTCATGCGATCCATGTGAGGTTCTGGCTCGAGCGCCCTGTGCACGGAGCAGCTACTGCAAGCTACTGTCAGCTAAATACTGTGTTATTCTTGGGGTGCATGACATCACTGCTTGGTGCATTTGATGCAGTAAAATCTGACATTTCAATTGCATGCGCATTAATCAGAAAATTAAGAGGAAAATTAGAGAGGCCCCTCAATTTGCAGGAAGATTAATGGCCCATGGAAAAAGTCCAAAATTACTTGCAGAGCAGCAAAATGAGCCCAATAAATTTAATGTCATGGGTCTCAAAATAACCTCTGCCCTGCTTGTTTGATTTTTTTTTTCTGGGTTTTGTTGAATTTTTGTGAGCGCATTGTAATTATGCACAGTGATGGATCAGTTTCTGCATAAGGAGCAACACAAGTAAACTTAATCTGTTTTTAGGGAAACGCGGAGTAAAGGGAAAAAAGGAATCATGGCAAGGTGTTGGCCATCACTCCTGCAGATCTGTCAGATGGGTGCCCAGGGGATGGAGGTGGAGTAGGGGAGAAGATGAATCACAAAAGCCAATTGGAGGAGTAAACTGTGTCAACTGCGGCTGAGCAATGGAAGGAAGTCCTTTCTGATTTACTGTAGGTGGATTCAGTATGCAAAACGTTCTGCACATACACCTATTCACATACTATTCAAAGAGACTTTAATTAGTTTTTCACCCAGCTTGTGGAGCATTTCATCATCGTTCAACTCACTGTTTAATTTTGTTTTATGATTGTTTAGACTCACTTTCACAGATTTCACAACTTTAATCAGCGACAAAGATCCAAACTCTATTTTTTTCCCCTCGCTCACTCACAAAGACACACTCCAGGTTTTTCCAGGGTTGCTATCAGCTCCCAGTTTTATCACATTTGCAGTATCTCACATTAGGTCTTTATCTCTGCTCTCCTTTGATGAGCCAATTACCTCAGCCTCCACGTAAGTTTCCTGTGAACTGAAACGAACAGAAACGCTGGACTGTCTGTGCTTTGTCGAGGTTTCTGGAAAGATTAGTGTTCTCTGGTTTTATCCTCGCATCTGAACCATAACACTTGACTCACTCTTTGCTGTAGGTGAACTGTATTCCCATTCAGTACTGTAACCACACCTGTCTTACCAAAACAAGAAAACTCCTCCTGTCTTGATGCCAGGAACATAACTGCATGCCAAAATGAAATACTGCAAATTAGACATAATTACTTGTAATAAGGGGATCTTTTCCCAGTGAAACTCCCTTTTGATATATGCATTACAAACTGCATGTAGTACCAGTGATGTCATACCACATAACACTGTACTTCTTCATAAATTTCCCCTCAAATGCCCTAAAGATCATCGTCACTCAGCTCGTGTTGTCTTTTGTCTTGCATCATACTATCTCCGAGGCATTTTTTTTCTCTTTCATCATGTCAAGCTGCACTTTTCTGATTCGAACATGTACACCCAGTAATCTTCTTGTCGAGGTGACTTGCGGACTGATGAATCCTGATGTCGTGCCAGCAAGACGATTTTCTTAGGAGGTATGCACAAACACAGCTTTCTGATTTTATCTCAATAAATTGTGCAGTTAAATCTAAGATAAGGTTGCCTCCGTACAAGTTACTGCTAATTCAGATTCCCCACCACGTCACTACAGGCAAGTCTTTGCATTGAATTTCAAATCATCAGGGCTCTTCAAGCCAAACCCGATCAAAACAGACCCTTCCAGATCCTCTGGGATAGGTCTGCCTTTTCCTACTGAGTTAAAAACTTTTTATGTATCATATATGATGGTTTGTGTTTCTCAATGCTTCTTTTTAGCCTGCTAATATGGCTCACAAGCTGTGATATAAAGTGAAAGCTGACATCAAGAGCCTGAAAAAACATTGTTTTTTTAAAAACTTCATAATGTCAGCTAAAGATGTAGCCCAGAGAGTATGAAGGCAAGAAGTAGTTCCTCCCCAGAGTTTTGCCTCAGGCATTCCTTTATCCTTATCTTTGTTAGGTGTTTACAATTAGCAATTAAACCTTGGGAACATGCTGCCAATGCAATGTGAGTAGGGGTTGGGGAGGCGTGTAAGACTTCAAATTTGCATGATCTTTTTTCACTTGTAAATCAATCTAGTTGGCCTTGCACGTCTTTCTGGTTGGCTCGTTGTGTCAAAATATATTAAAATTGCAAATACATTTGAGCCTGCACCCTCCAGTCCTGGGATTTACGTCATTTTCTTCCCATGGTTGCAAAGTGCCACTTAAATATTCAGTACACTGTGCAAGAAGTCACTGATGGCAGATAAGTTCCATAAACCATGTTTATCTTGGGCGTCTTTCAGTTGTGGTCCCTCAGTCAAAACAAATACACTCATGTGCGCGCACACACACACAAACACACATGCAGGGTGCGTGTGCAAAGCCTGCTTTTTGAGGAATGCTACAGATCAAGCATTTGGTCCATCGTGGGAAATGTCAAGGGCGGAAAGTCCAAAATGGACATCATCAAGATGAAAACATGCAGGCGATATTTGATAAAGAAGAAAAAAAAAAAAGTTCCAGTAAAGACTATTCAGACTGAATGAATTTAAAACAGTCATTTCAAATCAGTGTGCTACAGTAAACCGCTGTCATTAAGGCTGGGACCGGGCACCAGTTCAACAATTTAGTAGGAAAAGAAAGCTCAAACAAATAAACACTGTGGTAAGCTGCAATTTCCTTAGCAACCGTAATTGTTTGTTAGGATGGTTGTGTTCGCTGCCATGGCAACTGTGAGTTCCTCAATAACAGGAAGTGAAGAGGCTGCAAGTTTCTGAGCCTACTACAAGATCGTTTCCTTTTAAAGACATGAAAGAGAGTACAATGTTACACAGTGTGAAAGTATCACATACATTTGCCTTTTTTGTGTCTGAGCAAGCGCTTAAACAGACAAACAGTAAGCAGCCAATACACTTAGTTCAATGTTTTGGCTGGTTATGTTGAAATAAACACTGAGTGTGACCTTACATTAGCCAGAAATGGGATCAAATACATTACAGCCACTACTAACTAGCTCTACACAGCTCAAGAAGTTACAGGAGTGTTCCCTAAAAACACATTACTCAATCCCAGTGCTGCCTGTGGTCATAATTTGATAGGTTGCAACATCACTAGTGGGTGACAAAATAGTTTCAAAATAACCAGATGACACTCAGGCATTTCTACAATGCTGCAGTTACATCATAGAACAATATATAAAAAAGATACAAAATATTTTCCTGACTGGTGTCAAGTTAATCTTATGTTTTGTAACTTTGTAACTTTTTAGAATGTAAAAGTAACATGGTTGCGACATTGCTTATTTGCCTTATGTTTTAATGCTAGTGCTATGTAAGGTGAACTGTTTTGCAGGAGACCCTCACGATGCTGCACCAGCCAAATTTTGTTCCCAGGGTTTCCTCTTTAAGAGCCAGAGAAGGAGGCACAAACAAACCTAAAACCTCAACCTCAAAATAAACCTTCTCATCTGGGATAATTTTTTGAATTTGGTGTTCAGTTGTTGGTTAAATTAAGGGAATATAACTACTTTATTATTAGGTTCAGATGCAAAAATACTGGAATAGGTTTAATTCATAGAGAGTGAATTAGTCAGCTCTGTTCTTCATAAGGATTGCTTAACTTTAAAAATGTAACACAGTTGAAAATAAGACCATCTGCAAGGGCTTATGAGGTAAACTTTTTCCACTCTTTTCTGATTGGCAAGTTTCCAGAACTCATTCAGTCTCAGAGTGATGTTTAAAAGCAAGTTTTATGCATTTATTACTTCTAGGCTGGACTACTGTAATTTATTGTTGTCAAGTTCAATTCAATTCAATTCAATTCAATTCAATTCAATTCAATTCAATTCAATTCAATTCAATTCAATTCAATACAATTCAATTTTATTTATATAGCACCAAATCACAACAAAAGTCGCCTCAAGGCGCTTTATATTGTACAGTAGATAGCACAATAATAAATACAGAGAAAAACCCAACAATCATATGACCCCCTATGAGCAAGCACTTTGGCGACAGTGGGAAGGAAAAACTCCCTTTTAACAGAAAGGAACCTCCGGCAGAACCAGGCTCAGGGAGGGGCGGGGCCATCTGCTGCGACCGGTTGGGGTGAAAGAAGGAAAACAGGATGAAAGACATGCTGTGGAAGAGAGACAGAGATTAATAACAGATATGATTCGATGCAGAGAGGTCTATTAACACATAGTGAGTGAGAAAGGTGACTGGAAAGGAAAAACTCAATACATCATGGGAATCCCCGGCAGCCTACGTCTATTGCAGCATAACTAAGGGAGGATTCAGGGTCACCTGGTCCAGCCCTAACTATATGCTTTAGCAAAAAGGAAAGTTTTAAGCCTAATCTTGAAAGTAGAGATAGTGTCTGTCTCCCGAATCCAAACTGGAAGCTGGTTCCACAGAAGAGGGGCCTGAAAACTGAAGGCTCTCCCTCCCATTCTACTTTTAATGGGAGGGAGACATGTTGCGAAATGTCTCCAGTTATATCCAGAAGAGCTGCAGAGAGAGTACTGACAGGGAAGAGAAAGCAAAATCATAAACTCAAATTACATTTAAAATCCTTCTCACATATGAAGTCTTTAATAATCAAACCCCATCCAATTTTAAAGACTTTGTAGTGTCATGTTATCCTAAACCAGGGGTGGGCAAGTAAAGGCCTCGAGCGCCAGTGTCCTGCAGGTTTTAGATGTGTCCTTGATCCAACACAGCCAATTAGCTCCTCAACATGTCTTGCAGTTCTCCAGAGGCCTGGTAATGAACTAATCATTTGATTCAGGTGTGCTGACCCAGGGTGATATCTAAAAACTGCAGGACACCGGCCCTCGAGACCTCGCGTTGCCCACCCCTGTCCTAAACGATCCTCCTAAAAGTAGAATTGGACGCTATGAGACCCGTCTACCATGGAACCAGCTCCCAGTTTGGATTCAGGAGACAGACAATTAGACTCAAAACAATCCTCTCTGCCAGTTAAAAGGAAGTTCTTCCTTTCCACCGTCGCCAAATGCTGACAAAAGGGGATCAAATGATCGTTGGGGTTTTCTCTACGGTGTACTGCCTTTTTGTCAAATCTGCTCCAGCGCTGGACTGCATGTGTAGTAGAAACGGGAAAAAACAGGCAACAATAAAGGAAAAAAATCAAGTAGTTAAACTTGGGAACTATTAATTATACATCTATAAATAAATTCAGGATGTATGTGCCAATAAAAGAAGTAGCTTGCTGCTTAGTAACATCACAGAATATATTTTACCCAGGGAGTGTCTGTAAATCATCAACATCTGGTTTTGAAACTACAGTAGACTATAGCCTCACGGATTTCCCGAGAGTCTTAAGATTTGTTGCGCATACTTGCCTGTTCATTTTACAGTAACCTACTTCACATGATTTGCTCACTGACCAAGAGCAAAAATATATTTCATTCTTAATTGTAAAAACCTGTTTTGGGGATTGTAAAGGCCATTCACCGACACTAATAGCCTATCATACTCATCAACCAGTAAAGGGGTTACGATTAGTTTGATGATAGCAGTAACAGTTTTAAAACATCACTTTTACATTAACGCCTCAGATTTACTGTTCCTGGAACTCATTAGCTGCACGATCACTGGCAGAAAGGTATGTCGAATCAAATTAGGGAGCATTTTGTTCTAAAAAAGTGTAACTCCAGTTTTCCACCATTGCTTATATAAAATAGCTGAAGGTGGGATATTATTCTGAATGAAAGCACAGCAGAGGAAAAATGGAGCAGCGGTTAGAATGTGGAACAATACCACATGTTTTAAATGGGTTTCTATGGAGTTCTTGCTTTAGCAGCACTCACTCATCTCATGCCTTTATATTGTGTTTCAGTTCTCTACAGCCCTTAATATAATACTTAAGAGGTAGCTTGTTGGTGATAGAAATATGTAACAAGTATGCTTCTTGCCAGTTGAACGAATACTTGGTAAGCCACATCTGCTGAGTGCTGGTCTGAGGACAGTTTGGTTTCTGAACTCACCAAACCGATCATCAGACATTCACACTCACTATATGCTGTGATTACAGATTGCTTGACATCTAACTCTTAAGTAAAATTCTTAACTCACTCTTCATCTGAACAGCCAAATACATTATGAATGTTCTCTACTAGTAATAAGTGCCTGAAACACTGCGTCTCCCGTCTCACATTCTTGATTTGCTGTGATTTGTAGGCGTGGCAGGGAGTTTTGAGGCTGTGCATTACTATGGCTGTCTCACTCATGCACTGCAGGCATGCACAACAGAGGTGCAAGCGAGAACGCAAATGTCCCCTGCAGATTGATCAGGCACAAAAGGTCAGTGTAATGCCCTGTAATTATCTTGGGAATTCACTGTGAATAAGCGGATGCTTACTTTGCTAAATTGTAAAAAACTGCTTGTACTCATATAGTATGAGTACAAGGGCATTTTTAGAGCTCGAGCCCCCTCTGCAAGCTTTACTGTGCTATCTCCTGTTGTATGTTGCATGTGATAAAGGGCAATTTCAATTATCCCCACAATAAACGTATAAACTAAAAGGCCCGCTGTCCTATAACTAGAGTGCCAAGATGATTTGGTTTATAAGATAATGCTTACATCTAGTCTGTGTTTCCATGCTGACATTTGCTTGTTACTTTTTGAACTGATGATGCCCTTAGATTGGATGCTAAATTATTATCCTGTGGGGAACCACTTTTCATGGCAAGCCATCCATTGTTGATGTACTGTACAAGTGATGGATGACCAAACCGAGTGACACAGCCACCCCCCACCCACATGTGGTTCGAATTAAGTAATAATATCATAAATAAAGGAAGTTTGGTCTTTTTTTCATCACTTATACAGCAGTTGCTTACTTTTAGGATTTCAGGCCAGTGGTTTCCTACTTTCCCCAGCTGATTAGAAGTGAGTGTTGGTTAAATATTTACTCTCTATTTGGCTTGGAATTGGTTTCTTCATCCATCTCAATACACGGTCAAAACAATACAATCCCCTCTTTGTTCACTGGCCTCCACAACCTCTACTGTCTGCAGTCTGCAAATGAAGTCTCTCCCCTGAAGGCATTTCCCACTGAAAAAAGCCGAGCAGCTTCCATCCTCACTGTAGATCAAACCACTTTTCACCTCAAAATGCCAAATAACTCTTGATCATTGCTGTATAATTTAGCACCTGTTGACAGCTTCGCAGTTGTTCATAACTTCCCTTCTGGTACCTCCGAAATGTGTTAAGATTCCTGCTCATTAGAGCCTACGCTTAGCTGTGCTGCCAAGTCGTGCAGTTTTATATCAGCAGCACAGGGCGTATTAAAGGTAAGAGAAGGCCAGGAGGGAGACTTTTATATCATTCGCAGTATAAATGGCAACGCATTGATGCAAACACGGGGTTTGTGTTTTCTAGATCGGGACTCATTTGTTTTTTTTTTTTTTTTTTTATTGATTTTTATTGATTAGCATACAGAATACAAAATAAAGATTACCAAAAGCAAAAAATCATGAGACAAGGCTAATCAAAGGGTATTGGCTGAAGCATTTGCTTATTATGCCAACCCTTTTAACAAAAATCTTTTGCATGCAGCTCCTGTACACAGGGCTCGAAGCAAAGAATAAAAGAAAGCAAAGCAAAAACAAACAAACAAACAAAAAAAAAAATTTCCACCTTAGATAACTACATCAAAGCAAAACAATCAAGAGTTTCAGAATTATTATTTTTGCTCTTTTCATTCTTGATTAATATATTTTTCTAATACTCTGTTTTTAAACATGTTTTTAAACAAGGAAAATGAACGACACTTTTTAAATCATTGTCATAACTATTCCACAGGTTAACTCCTCTAACAGAAACACATCTTTGCTTTATGTTTGTCCTTATCTTGTTTGTTTTAAAGACATCTGTTCCATAAGTCATATCCACTCTCTCTGACTTTAAACAGCTTCTGAATACCATGCAAAGCAAGTTATTTTGTGGACTAAATCATAAAATTTTAGGGTATTCAGATTAATAAACAAAATGTTAGTTGGTTCTATATAGTTTGATTGATTTATAATTCTTATAGCTCTTTTTTGTAACTTGAAAATAGGAAGAGTATTTGTTTTATATGCATTACCCCATATCTCCAGACAATAAGTCATATATGGAAGCAACAGAGAACAATAAAGTGTGTATAATGATTTTTTGTTCAGGACATGCTTTGTTTTGTAGAGAATAGCAATGGTTTTGACATTTTTGTTGTCACATGATTTATATGAGACTTCCAGCTCAGCTTATCATCAATTAGCACTCCAAGAAATTTATTTTCGAACACTCTTTCAATTTCAATTCCATTAACCCTGATTTTAGATACATTTTTCATTTGTCTAGTGCCAAAAATAATCAATTTTGTTTTCTTTATATTTAATGATAACTTATTTACATCAAACCAGTTTTTTAATATATTTAACTCCTTTTCCACTGTAGTCAGAAGCTGTTCTAGGTCTTTACCTGAGCAATACAGAGTGGTATCATCAGCAAACAATACACATTTTAACAGTTTGGAAACACTACATATGTCATTTATATATAATATGAATAATTTGTCAGTCTGTAGGAAGTCAGTGGGTCTACTCTCACCTCATTGTAGACTTGGCAAGCAGTCAAAACATTCACAAGTCTGAAAGCATTTCCAGCTGACCAGCTCCCTTTCTTTTCTGTTTCTTGGCCTTTTTAAAGTTTACAGTAGGTGGACCCGTGGTGCATTGCATCACCGGGCTTTGACTTGGACAAAAGACAGCTCAATAACCCTGTCTTGTGCAGCACACTGCAAAAATGCCCAAATTCTGTAAAAGTGCCAAAAATGCTTTCAAGGCTAGGGAAGACTTCATTCTCTCATGCCTCTGCAACGATGACCAAAAAACACTCCTGATTTCTATTTTGCAGCATGACTCCTTAAAGAGAGGTGAGGTGAACAACAGCAAGAGTCCAACTAAAAACAGAACACCATCAATAACAACACATATCATATGTCTGTGCTTAATTTTGTGGGAAATTATGAATTAGCCACAATTAAGTAATATATGTGTCAAGTCAGTGCATCTTTTTTCCTTTTTTGCCATTTCAGAATGAACTTTGCTACACATACAGCACTTGTTCCTAGTTTGTCGAGCTGAGTTTTCTGGTGTGTTTAACTCATCCTAAGGTTTATTCTGCCTTCTGACAGTCAGCACAATTAGTTGAAACCTTTCTTTCAGTGTCCTTTGTCTAGGTTTTCGTTAGCCTTCAGTTTGATCCCAGTCTTAACTATTTGCACAGAGTGAAACTGCGTGGTTCCCGAAATCTTATTCAAAGGCAGCGAACTAACAGAGAAGCAATCAACCATCAAAGCTTCCCCAATAAGGAGGAATAATGCCACGCAAGGTTAGCAGGTTTTGACAGCAGGTCTGAAAATTGCTCAATCCAAGTCGTGCCACTCATCCAATGTTCCTGACGCGGAGTTTTCTACGCACAGCTGTTTTCCTTTGATTCTTTTTAAAGCTTCACGGTTGGTTTCGGCCCAGGCTGAAAGTACTCTTAAACCCTGAACACTGTAAGCAATCATCAACCAAACTACTTTGAATGGTTTCACTTTTTATCCCTTAAATGCCACTTAAATCCCACTTCAGATCAATCACGGGACTAATAATTCGCAACGCGCACTAAATTATATGTTAGTGCTCTCCATCTATCTGCAGTTCATGTTAAGGAGAGGCTGTCGTGACTGGTGACAAGCTATAAATTTTACACAGTCTCACTTCACGGACAATCAATAAGCGAGGTTTGGATGATGAAAAAGTTAGTGCGATGCCTTATTAAGCTCATAGTGCATCAGAGCTGTAGTAGTACGAAGCTGAATGCGTTTATAAAAAGTTAATCTTTTTGTTTAGATTTTTAAAAGTCTGCGAACAATAATGAAGCAACGTTATGTACTTATGACCCAATGAACCAGCTGTGCAATCAGCTATCGTCATCATTAAAGCCATAAGTGGTACTCAAAGTAATCAAATGTCACCCTGGAGGAAAGATTAAACCTATTAGATTTTCTACAACCTCCCCTTCGTCCTCTCTCACACTTTCCCATGTGCCGTTTTTAGAATATCAGTAGGCCAAAATGACTGAATGCTGGTATTACAACCACTGTACAGTATGCTCCGTATGACTGGAGAGTTCACCAAGCCAGTGGAAAACTAAAACAACAAGATCTCATGATATTTATGCCTCTGCACCGGAAAACTAATCAGGCTTTCCTCGAGAAAGAATCCGTGAACGCCAGCGGACGTCGACTTGTAGTCAGAAAGCCATTAATCATCCAGCGCTCGTGTCTGTTTGTCTGCGTTTCCATAAACTCTCATAAATCTGGTTCAGCAACTGTGAAATGTTATACTACGGAGAGCTGATGAGAGTTTATGTGCAACTCAGTAAAAGGTAAAGATTTGACCGTATCAAAAACAGGCTGCAGAGCAATAATGGAAACACGGGGATTATTTTAATATGACATTTTGTTTCTTTTTTTTACCCCTGAGCACCACCGTCTCGTTTCAGATCCAAATACAGTGATTCTGTGTAGCTGTTGTGAAATGTACTCAGTGTGACAGAATTTATAGAAACGTGAAACTTGACTCTGTGTATACTGTTTGCTCTCGCCGCTGCAAGATTTATTTCCACGAGTAAGGCGGGCGGCCATCTTTGCGGTCTTCTGTTTATAACTGCTGTTGTTGTCTTCAGCCCATTGCACATGGCTGTAAATCAAGGGCGGGTCTGAACTATGTGATTTAAAGCAGAAATCCTCATATGCTCCTCGCAAATACCTTTTCTCAGTGTGTTTGCCATTAAGGCCTCGATTTTCAGCTTTTAGACTGACCGCACACGGAGCAGTATAGCTCACCTCCAGCGAACCGTTCCTTTCATTCCATCGGGATAAAGATAACCCCGTTCCCAAAGTTGTGCTGCGGATTTTGCAATTGCCCTGTGTGATGTGGTGCACTTTAAGAAGGGGCCTCTTTTGGGGAGAGATCTGGATGTTGCATTGAACAGAGCACCAGATAATGAGGTGGATGTAGATGGATTCTGAAGAAGCTTAACATGCAAATAGATTCATGATGGTTTGCATTCAGGAAAGTTTGACTGTGCGTGTGTTCTCGATTTCATCAGCGACATTGTCACACACATTTGAATCTGGGAACTCTCTCACATTGCTGTTTTGTATTTTGGCTGCTGTATTGGAGGGGTGGTACTACTATGCATTGCTTGAGGGCAGACTAGTGACACAGAGTCAAAGGATTGCTTTCTTACTGGGAGATTGTACTGTAAATGGCAGGTTTTTTCCCCCATTAGTCACATGGGGGAACTTGCACTTGCAGATTCCCACTCGGCCCATAGCTTTGTGCAGATATCATAGATACAGTACTGTGCAAAAATCTCAAGCTACCCGTCATTTATTTATATTTTGTTTCCAAGGAGCCAGACTTCCTATTTCACCCATTTTTAGTCCAGTCCTTGTACTTTGGAATTTTCAGAGGTATTTTTTTGTTTGTTAAGCCACTTAACACTAATCTATGAATCATTCAAGGATCATACAGGCACCAAAAACAGGTCTCACAGAGTAATGAATCCAAATAGAAAGCTTTTGTTTCAAACTGTCATCAGTATGTAAGCAGGAGGACAACAGTGAATGTCCGCAGCTATCTGTAAAACACGGTGAAAGCTCTGTAATGATTTGGGACTGCATTTTAAAAGTGGAGAGCTCGTCAAAATTGTTAGAGTTTGATTACAGAAAAATAACGTCAGATTTTAACTTCTTCATTTTTTTAATGCTCGACAATAATCAAAAACACACTACCAGTGCAAAAAACATACAATGGAACAGTGTCAGTCATGGATTGGCATCTCCGGAGTCTAGACCTCAACGTTATTGAAGCAGTGTGGGATTATTTTGAGCAGCCAAGAGCCAAAGAAGACCTTTCAATGTCCTTCAAGAAGCCTGGAGAAGTATTCCTGCAAAATACTTAAAGAAATGACAAGAAGCTTGTCAAAAAGAGTTCAGGCTATGCTAAAGAATAAAGGTGGTCTTACCAAATATTTACTATCTAGCTCATTAGAATTGTTCAAATCTGTTGTTCAGTTGTCCAAATTTCCATGTGTGTTTTCCTTTTCTAGGAGCCAGAGAGGTTTTATATATGATAAAGAGAAAAATTAAAAAATTGTAATCAATGCATTCAACCTTCTGCTTCAAATCTCCAACAGGCAGTGTCATTCATGCTTACATTCACATCCACAGTAAGCAGTGACTTAATAGCAAGCATCTCTTTGGGCTGTAGGAGAGAATCTGAGAGCGAGTTTAGAGTTTAGCTTTGAAGCAGGGCTGGTAAACACTGGACCACTTTATCGCTTCCATAATGAAAACAGAGGATTTCGCAGTTTGAGGTCTCCAAACAACTGCAATTACTGAATCACTCTATGTGAAAAATGGTTTCTGGAAATGTTAATGCAGGGGTTAGGAAGCTATGGCTAAATTAAGTTTAATAAAAAAAAACAGTGTCGTTTTTAGGAAGAAGGCTTTTAGGTTGAGGGCAGATTTACTGTCATATCAGATAATGTAGGACTTTAGACTTCAAATAGCTACAGTTACTCTCAAAATAATCCTCATTTATGTGACGGGCCTTCATGCATCCTTCCAGTTAAATAACTGCAGTTCCCTTTTAAGCCAGCTTCCTTCCAATTGGCTGCCCCTCACAAGGAGAACATTTGAACAGCAGGTGGGTGTGGCTTCTGTGTGGTCAGCCAGAGCTGTGTGGCTTATGACCTAGCTATCTTATTTCAGCTGGATCTGCATATTTAATTAGACAGATTATTACATTACATGATTACAAAATCTGAAACTGAGCATGTAGAAGTCTTTGAAACCTGAGCTTTTGGCCCACATATTTGCAAAGCTAACTGCATCTATGAGACGAAATCAGAAAAGCTCAGTAGGTCCAGAATGTCTTCTGATGCTAGTTTGATCAGCACACTGCTTACACCTTAACTTTTTGCTATATGGTTTTTAATATATGATCCTGTAAAACCAGTGCACACTGATACTGCACACAAATATATAACGTGGCATTTCAAGATTCAAGATTCAAGAGCTTTATTGTCAGTACAGCAGTATACACAGTATACAGTGTACTGAAATTCATTTATAGCAGAACTGATTAGCCATGCTCAACCAAAAGACATTTTCCAAAACAAAGACTATTTTTAAGGCGAGCTGCTTTCTCTCTGGCTGGAGGGAAGCATAAAATCTGTTGGTTTTCTCTAACCAATTTCTGCTTGGGCCAAATCAAATAAAGGTTCTTTTGGTCGGGGGATATTTAAGCCACATTTCTGGCAGTCCTAAGAAGCTTGTGCAGCCACACACTGGTGAATAATCAAGCACTAATAGCATGTTAGTCCAAATACATATCAATCATCAGACATGCTTGCATCTGGATTGTGTTTTCCTAAGTGATGTCCACCACCGAAGAGAAAACGGAGCAATTTCTGAATGCAGATTTTTGCATGAAGACATGCTTTATCAGAAAGGACACGGTGCAAAAGTGAGAGATGTTCAAAATAACTTGGAATGCTGCTCGTCTGAGAAACATAGGTCTCCTTGGCAACCGCCTCCCGATAACACAAACAGACCTCGATTCCTGCTCCAGGCAAATAAAGGGCCAAAGCGGAGAGAATGTTTTCCCAAGTGATGGTCTCTGGAGGGTCCCCGTGGTGGACTTTGATTATGTGGGAACGCTTTGTGACCACTGAAGAAGTCTGTGAGATAATATGGGAGCAACAGCTGGGGTTTTTGCAGGCTGAGCGTGCACAATTGATATCCTGTCAGTGCCCACGTTATTTGCTCTGGTTTTTGTTTCATCTGGCATCTTGCGCTTTTTTTTCAGCGATACGGGAGTACAGTTGGATGGAAAACAACAGACTTCTAAATTAAAACAGCATGAAACTGCTAGGATGCTGAAATATGAATTCCCCCCACATTTGTGTGGAAACACAACTGTTTTTGTTATGTGCTTTGTACAAGGATTCAAAACACTTCATAACACTGAGAGTTTTCCACTGATTTTGCACTCTGGTGAAGCTGTGAGACGCATCATGGATGTCTTTTTTATTTCCTACATTCTTCCTTCTTGTTGAAACCTGGCACCTACATTACCCGCAGTGTAAGTCAATGCCTACAGCTCGGGATGCAGATGTGGGTGTATTATACAAGCAAGAGTTAAAAGCCACAACCTGCCAGCCTGGACATAGGCTACAGAGGTGTGGTGTGCTCAGTTCTTTGTAATTCCACCACTTGAGGAATTTTAGTAGGCTTTGTACAGTCCATCAACACCTGTCAGCCACTTTGTTAACTACATCTATTCAAGTGCTTGCTTACGCAAATATCTAATCAGACAATCACATGCCAGCAACTCAATGCATTTAGGCAGATAGACATGATGAAGACAACCTGCTGGAGTTTAACCCGAGCATTAAAGTAGTGAATAACGCTACCATAAGTGACTTTAAACATGGCATGGTTGTTGGTTCCATATGGGCTGGTCTGAGTACTTATCGATCTGCTGGGATTTTCTCACAAACACTGTTAACAGAGAATGGCTGAAAACATCCAGTGAGATGCAGTTAGTCTGGGTGGTAATGCCATGTAGATGGCGGAAGTCAACCAAGGTACGCAGAAGGGCATGGCTGAACTTCAAAGCAGTGAGCTACAGCAGCAGAAGACCATATTTGGTGCTGCAACTGTCAGCTAAGAACAGGAAACTGAGGCATTGTAACTAAAATGTTACAATCAAAGACTGGAAAAGCATTGACTGGTTTGATGAGTCTCAATTCCTTGCCTGGAAAGCAGTAATATCTAGCATGGCCAGAATTTACTGTAAACAACACGAAAGCATGGATCACCATTGGTGGTGGGAGATATTTTCTTTGCACACTCTGGGCCCTTTAATACCAACTGGGCATCGTTCAAACACATTGCTTTAACTGAGTTGCATTTATGGCCACAGTGTGCCACAGTCTTCTGATGGCTGCATCCTGCAGGATAATCCACCACGTCACAAACTGATTTCTTAAACATGAAATTGTGTTCACTGTAGTCACATGACTTCCACAGTCCACAGATCTCAATCCAGTAGAATGTTTCTGGGATGTTGTGGAAGACATTCTCATCGTGGAATGCAGTTGATAAATCTGCAGCAGCTGTGTGATGCTATCATGTCAACATTGACCAAAAAGTCTGAGGAATGTTTCCAGCACCTTGTTGGATCTGTGTACAAAAACAAAGAATTCAGCTAGTTCTAAAGGCACAAGAGGGTCCAGCCTAGTGTTGGTGTTCTGGCGAGTGTATAAATCTGTTTTTTGCATATAACATTTTTAATTTCTCTTTTAGTAATTGGGTTGCTCTATATGTTAATAATTATGCTCAGAAAGTAGACCAGCTAGCTTCCGCCGTGGTTCCCCACCCAGATTTTTGGTCTCTGTGTGTGTGTTCAACACAAGGTGGGGGTCATAAGATAATGTTAACGATTCATGACTAACACTGAAGGTGTATTAGCTGGCTCACTTCCTGTGTAGACTTTGAATCAGTAGTTCAAACATCACAGCTACTCGATCAATGAAAAAATAGTGGCAGTAACCTCACAGCAGAAAAATACTTCTTTGTAATTAACTTGTTAGCAACTAAGAACAAAAGCTTAAAAAAAGAAAAAGATAGCTGTTTATTTTATGCATTTTATTTTTTAAATTCAGTTTTTACTTCAAGAAGTTACTCTAGTTTTGGAGCTTTACACAGTTTCTTCTTGTCCTCAGTGTCTTTGTTGTCCTATCATCTCCCCTCATTCACATTCCAGTCATCGCTCGTCCTCCTCCACGAGCGACACAAACTCTGCAGCGCTTTAGCTCAGCACCCCTCCTCGTTTGTTTTCCAGCTCAGTCTGGCAGCATGCACACTGAGTCCATTGTACACAAGGAGGTTGTCCCCATTTACAGTATACTCAACAATGAGGAAAGCCGCTGTGACGTCGGCGGGCGCGGCCTTGGACACAGACAGACGCATTTACTGCGAGGCTTATTTTACATTTATTAAGGATACGTATGACGAAAATGTAAACATGTGCAGAAAGATGAATGAAAACAAAATCAACATGGCGGTTAAATATTTGCCTTCTTGTTCCACATGTGCTACTGATTTTTCTGAGCATGTTAGTGTGCTCAGAGGGGCTCAGGGCCCACTGTTAGCTCATTGTTTTATCTGAGCTCGGTTAGAGATAAGAATTAAGGGAATTACTTGTGACTGCTCCTGCATTCACAGACACTCAGTCACACACATTTCAGGAAGTTCAGCCTTCTCATTTAATGCAGCAGTATTTGCTAATAAGAAATTCACTCAAACAAGATATTGAAGATTCAGACACTTTTATTAAAATCGCATCCGTGGCTCTCTTTGTGATGGATACAACAAACTTATTTACAGATCCAACAAACACGGTGTTGTGAAGTTTAGTGACTTACGTCTGGCTGCTTTTTATCAAAGTATTTGCTTAAACAATTGTGGCAAGATCATAAAGAAGATGAAGGCTGATGGACTTCCTCAAAACAAACAGTAAGATAAAAAGAGACAGAGACGTAAGAGGTTTCATCCCTGACAGCAACATTTTTTGCTATACACATAATTAAAATAAAAAAAATGTTGATTAGTGTAGCTTTAATAGCTCTCCACTCTCAATTGAGAAGCATAAAAGTAATTTTGTAAAGTGCAGCTCTGTTGTTTCCAGTTAATTAATGCATTTCTAAAAAGCCAGCGAAGACAAAATGTCTTGAGAGACTTTATGGGAATCTGGTTTGATTCTACTGCATTTGTTAGCTGTGCAGCTATTGAAATAGAAATTATAGCCCTTGTTCTTCTCCTTTCTTTTCAGTGAGTGCATCATGTAAAAGTCTGAATTCAGAAGTCCACCTGTAACCTGTGAATCCCACCAGATCTTTCTGTTTTATCTCACTTCTGCTTCCAACTGGATTAAAAAAAGAAAAACCCAAAAACAAAACAATGAAAAAACCACGCCAAAAAACCTAAAACCTGAAGGGAGTGCCAACTTTGCTTTTAATGGCAGGAGGCTACCCAACTTTCCCTATTTATCTCGAGATCCTTTTTATTCTTTTCATCGCTCATTAGATCCTTTTAATAACCCTGCTGTAGCTCATGCAGGTATTTACGTTCAATTAAATGTGCACAATGGAAAACTGAAAAGAGAAGAAAAACAGGAAAAGGGGACAAAAGAGGGAAAAGACTCTGGACAGATGTGGTGATGAGGAGCCGGCCGTTTCATGTGAGCGGTTTAGCAGCTGCTTCCTGGTTGTCTGAAGGGTGTGGCTGAACATTATGTAACCCATCTGACATCAGTAAACACACAAAAGCACGCTTTTCACTGGGTTTCTATTTGCTTAAGATATTGCAGAAAGGACTGATGGGAAGGTCAAAGTGGGAGTGGTACATGGAAGTTCAGCCAGGGCTTCAAAAGCATCCCTCCAATATCAGCACCGAGTCTGTTTTTCCAATCTCACTTTCTGTTTTATCTGTTCTCCGACCTGACAGATGAGATAAATGCCAGCAAAAGGCTCTGCTGTTGCTCTTGGATTTGCAACCAAAGGGACTTTGGTCTTTGCATACCTCGTTAACTAATCTGTGTCATGTTTTGATGGCGTAAACAAAAGGTGAGCCAAAACCAAGGTTATCCTCATTTTCTTTGCCACCAGCCTTCAATTACCCCTGCCACGAATTGTAATATGACCTAGAAAGGCAGCTGGTCTCTTTGAGTCACTGATATCTGTGAAAAATAGAGCTCTCTTTACCAAAAGCATGATAAAAATCCCTTCATCGCAGGCTGGGCTAGGCCCTGGGGGAACAGTGGGAGAACGATACAGAAGAGGGAGAGAGGGAAGGCCTTGGCTCTAGGCCTAGACAGTGGCAGCTCGCCATGGTTTCATGTCTCTCCGCTGCTGTACTCGTCTGTTTGAAACAGCAGACGGCCCACCTGTGCTTGCTGATTGTTCTTGTGAGGTAGCTTGGGGGAAGCAATGGAGAAACAGCATATCATTTTGGTCTATCAGGGTAACAGGGAGGTTCTGGGGTTCGTTTTTATCCATCGCATGCAATCGTGTCATCGCACTTTCAGTGTGGGTCCATTTGGCTGGCTTGAGCTGTGGCAGCCACAGGGAGGATGTTATGAGCAGAAGAAGGGAGAGGCCGAATGGCTGTGCTGTGATTAAACTCTGACATCTGCTTCTCTGCATTAGCATCACACAAACACACTGGATGCTGATGCCAAACATGAAAACTGAAACAAAAGCTTTCGCAGCGTCTTTTGAAAACCGTCACAGGCAGTGGAAGCGTGTACAGATAGCACCGTCACTGTAATGAAAAGGACACTGCTTATAAAACCTCTGACGCCTTTTACTAATACAGAGGATCTGATGTAGCTGTACAGTTAAACCAAACCCATGGTGCAAAGCCAGGGCTTCTAATATGACTTTATGCTTATTACGCGCACCTCCCATCAGATGTTCTTTGGTTGGAGCAAAGTCTTTTGGTAAAAACACCAGAACTGAGGTGTACATTTCTTATCTTGTAACTGCTCCCTTTAATATCACAGGAGATCAGAGGGCATTTAAAAACTTGAAATGTAATTACCAAAAGGCGCCTCAATAATTCATTCAGACTGCCTGACCGAAGGGGAAACAAAGCTGTGACTCCCATGCAGTCTGTCACCCACTTCACTGGGACTGAAGTTAATCTAACGTGGATGTGAGCCAGAGGAGTGCTGAACAGCTGTTTGACGGCATCAGAGTCAGACTGACACACGACTTCTAAGAGTCACTGAAGACATCCTGAAAAACTCTTTTGTTAACCAGCTTCTTGCTATAAGCGATGAAAGCATACGCTTAAGCTCGTTTTGTATTTGATGCATTCGTTTTTGTGAGGTTTTGAGACTTATGCATCATCAGTGTGATGCCTCTCACCTCCTAAATAAATTATATAATACATTTTAAAGCAATAGATTACAAAAAAAGTAGGCTGTAACAAATATGTTACAAATTAAAACTAATGTATGCAAATTAATATTTAATTTATATTTTTTAATTTGATTCAATAAACACTTTTCTTCTTTTTCAGACTTGAAAGGATTATTATTTATTTGGAGTTTTCCACCCTTAGCTCTGGATTTGGTCACAACAAAGTAAAAAATCTCCAGGGCTGCTTTGAACTACTAAAAAGTGCCCAAAACCAAAAACTTAGATCCTGGAGCGACCACTTGGGGCTGGCTCCAAAACAGGGCAAATCCCCACAGACTCTAACGCCCAACCTAACAGCTTTAACAGCGTGTTTACAGCTGGATACAAAACACATTTTCGGTCTCCATGGATAGTTTCTGCCATAATTACTCTACAAGGGTGATTTGTTTTATTTTTTTATATTACGCATCCATCAGGATACCATAAAGGTTTAAAGTTAGGGTGTGGTTGACAGGTGTGGTTACAGTTGTAGCCTTTTTCTGCCAGGCCTCATCTTCACTAATTCCGCTATGGTTGTGGTGTGGGTTCCCTCATGTTAATAGAGTATCCAGCCATGTATTATCTTTGCTTATTCAAAGTGAGATCACGTTGGCAGCAGGCTAATCATGCTATTCCAAGCAGGCTTTTCCCCAGCAATGCTCTCCAGTGTCTTGTGAGGGATCCCAAGGTGTTCTCAGCCCAGATGAGATAGAGCAGGTTCGGAGTCTACCTTGGGGTCTTGTCCCAGTTGTGCATCCTTACCTCAACTGGCTTCTTTTGGAGCATATGCTCCCTCAAATATCTATGGTCCTCACCCTATCTCATTTTCGCAGCTTATTTTCACTACCTTACACTTTTGATCATTAACGAGATCTCATGACCTCAGGAAAGGGTTGGGACATAGAAACACTGGGAAATCACTGCACCAATCCACTGGTCCCACCTTCCTATCACTCATGAATAAGATCACAAGTATGAACTTCACTGTGAGGTACTGACCATCCAAGAAGTTTGTACTTTAATGAGAGAGCGCTAAACTTAAGTATTTTATGAGCGGCCCATTTTAGGGATAGTCTTTATTAGTCTCAGTCAATGATACTAGACACATGTAGCAGGTATCTGTGTCTGTGTGTTGTGTCCAAGCAGTATATGGGTGTTACATGTTAACCACGCTTGGTTACATAAGCACTCCACCCTCTCATTTAAAAATGGTCACTTCATGGCAAAGGCAGCCAAAATACTTAAACCAGCGGGCGATGTCATGGTGACCATGTCCATCGTTCATATGCAGTTTATATGTGTCTTGCTTGGGTTCACTAAAAATAGAGCCACTGTCAAAATACTGACAATATCTGCTATAAAGGCAGCAATTTACAGTTTTAAATGACTCTCAGGGTTGTGTATTTTTGCAACAAAGCTAAAATAAAAAACAAATTTTGATCATGGGGAGCAGTTGCTTTACATTTTCAAGACTGGGCGTCCACGGAAAGTGACAAAGACTTCTCCACAGATTTGTCCCTGATCCATTGGAGTGACCTCTACACCTACATACTTGTACAGTATGGCTGCTTTGGTCACTTTACTGGAACTTTTGGACATCTGGTGGATGGGTTAGGCCTGTGGAAGTATGCAATATCTATTTAGGGAATAACTGCTGGAAATATTATTTTATGATGTGAGACAAAGCTCGCTCCCCTCAATGAAAAGGAAATGGTCCAAAAGGAAAAGAGAGAGGGAGGAATTGATATCACCTTATTGGAAAAGCAGTTAAGAGACACATTACTTTAACAGATAATACTCCCATATTTGACACCTCTCACAAGAAATCTCTTTACTTGCCAATTCTCTCAGGGTTTAAGGTTAGACTCTATTTTAGCGCTACCCGGTTTGAGACAGGTAGCTTTTCTATTGCTAAACATGTTCATAGGGCGCTCCTCTTTCATTTTTGTGATCCTCGTGATAATATCAAATCAGAAAAAAACATGGGTGTGGATTTTTGGCAAGTCTTTGTGCTGGCTCATGACTTACGCGCGCTGAATGAGAGACTGTATGTTGGATCTTTCACATTTAGCAAGTTCTAAACCTGAGGTGAACATTACAATCCGTATTTCTGAAGCCAGCACATTGTATGAGTGGTGACAACTGTATTCTCTCTAATTCCTGCGTGTCTAATTTTGCCTGCAGCAGATGGTTTTATTTGGCAGTCTCCATCACAAGGCGGCAGTCCATCCAAGGTGCATGTGACCTTATAGTCACTGATGTGAAACAGTGTAGGTGGCTCCGTGACTCTGTACATACAAAAATGTGTTTGGTATCCAGGAAACCACACAGGTTTCAGGGTGCGGTTCAGCCCAACGGTACAAAGATGTTTCCACAGCATTAGTAGATGTGACTGAATGCTGGGAAGAAACTGGTAGTTTGTATTTTGACTTGATGATGACATAAGCTGCAACTCTGCTGCCATGCATGTCCATGCAGCAGCAATGCAACCACACCTATATTACTGGGAAACTTGTTAAAAAGTGATGTAAGGCTGAAACTGTGCAGCAGGGTGAAGACATTCCTGCTGCTTTCACTCACCAAGTTTGGAAATGTGTGTGTGTGTGTGTGATAGATATAACCGACACCTTCCAGTCATTTCAAGCATGTTCTTTTTCTTCAGCGAGGTATCTAAATACTGTGACGAGTTTCAGTATTAGCTTCCGGCAATGTAGCTTATCTCATAGCTCACTCATTCATAATTGCAGCATGGTGGTTTCACACTTTCTAGCCTTCAGAGCAGGGGGCAAACTAACTACAATACCTAACAGTGTAAAGAAACACAAATCCTCTTCATACTCTTGTGGCCAGTTTAAGTATATCTCTGCAACTGATTGCTAATGCAGAACACATCAACCAATCACATGGCAACTCAATGCAATTAGGCACAGACGCAGTGAAGATGATGTGCTGAAGTTCAAGAAAGGTAATTTCAGTAACTTTGACAGTAGCACGGTATGCTGGTCTGAACAGTTTGAGAAACTGCTGATCCTCTGGGATTTTCCCACACAACCATTTCTTCAGTTTGCATAAAATTGTCTAGTTAAATGGCAGTTAGTTAAAATGCTTTGCTGATGCCGGAGGCCAGAGGAGCTGATAGGAAGGCAACAGCAGTTCAAATGATGACTCGTTTTTACCAAAGTTTGCAGAAGAGCATCTCTGAATACACACGTCAAACCATGATGGAGTTGGGCTACAGCAGCAGAAGACCACACCAGGTGCCGCCTGCGTCTAAGAACAGGAAACTGAGGCTAGAATTCACCAAAATTCTACAACAGGAAAATGGAAAAATGGTGCCTTGTGTGATGAGCTGCGATTTCTGCTGCAACTTTTAGATTGTAGAGTCAGAATTTAGTGTAAACAACATGAAAGCAGGGATCCATCCTGCCTTGTTTCGAAGGTTCAGGTTGCTGGTGGTGAAAGGAATTGTAGTTGCATACTTAGGGTTCCTTAGTTAGGCATATTTTAAATGCCCCAGCCTACCTGCGTATCGTTGCTGACCATGTGCGTCCCTGCATTATCACAGCTTTCGCTGGATAATGCATCATGTCATGAAGCTGAAATGATGTCAAACTGGTTTTTTGAACATGACAGTGAGTTCACTGTACTCAAAGGGCCAGATCCCAGTCCAACAGAGCACCCGTGGGATGTAGCGGAACGAGAGATTTGCATCATGGACAATGACTTCAATATAAAGTAAATATGGGAAGAATAATAGTTACAGTGTTTCGATATGTCGAAAACTATACATTCAAATGTGCACAGCTGTTAACTCGTTACTTCTGCAGGCATGTTGATGCATAGAAGCATCTTCTGCACTGCACGTGTTCCAGTTTCCTCCTGGGTGGGGCAAAAGCTCATCGGTATGAACTGGGAACACCTGAGCCCTGCTCCCAGACATTAAAGCTGTGGCTGGGACTCCATTCTGCCTCTTGTTCATCTACACCCATACACACCCTGCACCACTGATCTTACTGATTTGCACAGCTCATTAACATTGTATCTGTCTACGTTGGTTTAATAAATTATGTTCTTAAACTGACAAACACCCTTTTGTCATGGCCTTAAAGGCCAAATTGTAACAAATGGAAAAAATACTGGCCTGCACCAGTGCGACTCCTCAGCCTCCCAGTAGCTGCACCTATGGTATTAATTTGAAATTCCTGACTTTCTTCTTGAGTTATCCCATTCACGAGATTTTCAAAAGACTTGCCCTCTGAACTTGACCTATCAGAGGGCAATCCCAGGTAACATCTCTCTCAAGTTATCACACGCACAAAAACGGGCGGTCACGCCCCCTGCCAGGCAGGGTGATGATATACTCGAGGCCTTTCAGACTGTGCAGTAAAAACAGTAAAAACCAATTGTTTCTGTACATTAATAATGCTTAAAATGACTTTGTATCCATTACAGCTACAGTGGTTTACATTCACTACACATTTATACTGCTTATCCATGCTAAATAGTAGAACTGAAAGTAAAGTGATACTGACAGTATCATATACATACACTAAGCTGTAACGCAGATGTCACCAATTAAACTAGCAGATGTGCAACACAGTATTTTGTCTAGTACAAATATGCCAAAACACAACAAAACTGGGAGTCTGTAAAACACTTCATATGTCTTTCCTTAATATAAAACACATTATTGTGCCATAAACCGCACAACTTAAACTCTACTTATGAGAAGGTTATCAACCGATTCATTTACTTTAATGTTTTGCATTCATTTTCCTGTACCGATGCTCCCTGGCTCTTATTTAAAAGCAGACGCATAACTTTCCCCTGAAGCGAAAGCACAAAAACTTACATAATCCATCTTATGAGAACAAACGAGACAAAAATACCACAAACTCACACCACGTGTAGTGTTTTGTTTATTGCAATTCATGAACAGAAAAAGGGAGTTGAGAATCTGTCACACGCAAATGGAGACTTTCTGCAATATTTATCCAAGGGATTAAAAAGATGAATGCGGCAGGGCGATTCAGCTCTACAAACAGCGAGCCCTGCAGGGTCTGTTAAGCCCTACGATGTACAACAGGTAATAAACACAGTAACAGTCATACAGTAATACTAGGATGCACATTCTTACAGAATGACTTGTCTGCAGTCTTATTCTTTCTACAAGCTACGCTACTTTGCTCATTAATGGCAAGAAATATAATACTTCAAATAATGCGTCATCTCTTGGAAAAATAACAGCAGGGTTACTTCTTTGAAAATAATAATAATAAAAATCTTGATCGTAGAGATTTATACAGCTTATGCAGCCTCATTTGACCTCCTTCAAAAAAGAAAACAACAACAACAAAAAATCAGTCCCAGGAGGGCTTCAGTGGCTTGAAACTCAAAGGACTTGAATGAAAAGAATAAATACAGGTTTGTCTGCAGCCCAACCTTCCTTAAACTTCACTAAGACTTCATGTATATAACTGGGTCAGAACATTTGTTATGTATTAGCACATCATATGTTATTATCCAGATTCTGACATACAGTTTATTTGCTCAGTTCTGAAAAATCATCAACAATCGGCTCCGACATCCACATTCCCACCTTCTAAACATCATATCGGGACTTTTTCCCTCTTCTCCAAACAAAATTGATTTTTTTCCCCTCCACATGAGGAATGTTGTCAGGTGGCCAAACTAAAAATATGGCATTTGTAAAACACAGATTTATTGGCAACGTGCTACAGAGCACCACCTGTGTGTGCAGCACCCTCCGAGGTGAAATTCCTAAGGCTGTCAGCACGTCACAGTAAAGACCTGCACCTCCCTTACCCACAATGCACTTTTTGCACACCTGAGAATCCCATTCTGATTGTTTTTTTTCTTTAAAACGAACATGCATGATCAAAAACATTTGTTGGTCCGGCTGTTTTGTGGGTGAAATATTAGAAATTTAAGACCTTTACGTTTTAATCTATTGACATTTATCGTGTCCATATACATTTAGAAATGTGTAAACATTGCTGGTGTGCAATATCATTAATGTGGGAATGCTTGATGTGTTTTGTGCTCCTGCAGCAAATACATATAACACATGTCTAGGCAGCATTTGTAGTCAATGAATCATTCCTTGTGTAGCTAAATCTGATCCAGCTAGCGCAAAGGGGAAAAGCAGAGACTTAGGAGAAGATCTGGAGCAGAAGGCTGGTTGTCTCAGGTACGAACACACAAGTGGGGAAGAGAAAAGAGGCTACAAATAATACTGTGGTTGATGGTCAGTGTTGAGTGGAGAAAAGAGGTGAGGCTGAGGGGACAAAAGGCTCAAGGCTGGGTCACTGCACTGGGCTCCTTGTCATAGATGTAGCTGCCCACACCACCAGTGTTCACACCTGGAAAAACCACAGGGACACAGCAGCGGGAGTCAGGGGTTAATCAAGAGGGAGAGGCAAAGCTACGACATGAGCAGGACAGGTTGCGATGCATTTCCTGTATTTTTAACCTCGGAGTGGAGGAAGCTTCTGTGAAGCATGCAAACTTATGATGAAACAACTGAAATGTGCAACATGTGCAGCTCAGACATTCTGCTTCAAGTGTAGCTGATAACTGGTGGGTTGACAGCACCCCCTAGCGGTTACCTTTGGGCCCAAAGAGAACAGCATAGCATGGTTTGTGGCAGTAGGGCTGGCCGTCATGCTGTAATGGAAAAAAATAAAGATTAACACGACCATAACAACAAGAAAATGGTGACAGCTCTCATTTCTGCTTTCTTTTAGAAAGATTAGTTAATTCACTTCTGCAAATGAGTCTTATGAGCAGATCTATTTGTTGTCGGTACACCCAGGACAGTTGGAGGAGGAAAACCCACGCAGGCACATGCAAGCACCACACACTGTGAGGCGATGGTGCCTACCACTGTGCTGCCCCCATATCAAATCATTTCTTCTTTATTTGTGTAAAACATTAACTGCCATACTGTTAATACCGTCTAATATTTTTATTAGGCATCCATTATCACTTTTAAACTATACCTACTAAAAACTGCTAGATTTTTGCCAATAAATGGTGCCTGAACGAGTGAGTGTTAGATAATCTTTTTAAGGGCAAACGTGACAATTCTGATTTGGAGTATATGCAGCAAACCTGCTAATTTAAGAGGATTTTCGGTTAGGGATACAAAGAGTACGTTCTTGTCATATTCAAGATGTTTTGCCTCATTTTCTTTTCGACACTTATTTTCTCAATTCTTCAGTTTTTCCACTTTTCTGTTCTGTATTCCTTCCGCCAAAACACCTGTTTTCTCACCTCTGCGTGGCTGCCAGCAGCAAGAGTCTTGCTGCACCTCTCGCAGCGCAGACAGGGCCGATGCCAGTCCTTGCCCAGTGATGTCACCTTCTCGGCTACGGCGGAAAACACACACAAATGTATACAACCCTGGTGACACACCGTAGCAACCACTTTGCAGATTCACACCTTCTTGCTCAGACACGTTTCTTCATACCCCGTTTCCTGGAAGCGTGAAACTACTTACCAAAATACACCTTCTTGTTGCACCGAGGGCAGAGGTTGGCCTCCCCAGAAAAAGTGGTGATGCTGGCAGCTGTTGACACGTTACAGACACGTTACAATAGTGGCAAAGCAAAGGGGAATGGTTAAATAAATGACCACCTGTTTTCCCAGGTGTAAAATTTAGTCAACCAATAACATAGGGTAATAAAAATAAAAATGGGCCAAGTGTTAAGCAGCTTTTACACACTTCACGGGAACAATATTGAGTAAAGACACTAATGCTGCTGATTTAGATACTCTGGTTGCCAGTTTAAAACACCTAGCTCATTCCGTCCTGCAGCAGCCAATCATTTGGTCTGCTGCGAACAGCAGATGGAGTCAAAAGGCAAAGACAACATGCAACACCTTTTTCCACATAATCACAAAAAAAACACTAAGTCAGCAGAGTGAAGCCAAATATGGTCTCGGGGAATATACAGACTGTCCTTAACTACAAGAATCTTTCCTCTTTATATTTCAAGAAACTTTAAAACCTTTCAACTTTCCTGATTTTGAAATGATACAAGTTCATGTCCTCATATCATCTACTGCCCAAACGTGGCTCTCAGATAATGAAAGTTTACAGAAATGCCAAACAACTGAATCCACACCATTTCAATAATTTTGCATCTGTTCTTGTCTGACACACCTAAAAAAAAAATCCCCTTCAACCCTCAAGAGACTTTGCACACCGACTTTCTTATCACTGAGTCAGCCACTTCCCTTCTGACCAACAGCTTCTTGCAAACACCCAAATCTTCATCGGGTGGGGAGAAAAAAAAAACAAAAATCCTGCCAGCTGAAAGAGCCACAAATTTGCAGCATGAATACACTTTCCTGTTTACCTTTTGATGGTGCCTTGGGTGCGTAAACACGCTTCTCTTCAGCTTTGGAGGCTGAATCCACGCTGGTGGGAGACAGGTTGTTGTTGGCAGGAGTATCATACACATACGAACCTGCTCCACCAATGTTCACACCTGCAAAAGTATAAGAGAAGAAGCGAGGGGTGGGTTTTGGTGGGGAGGTCAGTAACAGCAACACAGAAATGCAAAGAAATGTGGAAAAACACAACTGATTTATTTTTCCTGGTAAATCAACCTATTTATCCATATATCTTATTTATTTATTTCATTTTTTGCTTATTTATGTGCTTATTAAGACGTGATAACATGGTGTACAAAGACCTCACAGGAACTCAAGTATGTGAAGTTGACTTGCACTTCACCTTTTGGCCCAAAGAGGGCAGCATAGCATGGTTTGTGGCAGTAGGGCCTTCCGTCGTGCTGCAGGAGAAAGAGAAAAACACCATGACTTATGGATGAAACAAACTGATACAACATGCATATAAAGGACAAAAAAAAAAAAAAATACTGACGCAAAAGGGAAAACTGGACGTGACATTTCTGAGAAGTCATATTTCTGACACTCCTTTCTGACGTCACATTTTTAATTTTGGTCTTTTATTTGGGTGTATGAAAAGATGGAGTGACTATATCCAAAAATGGAGCTGACTCCTGTTCTTTTTTCCCCTCCATCTCACTTCTTCCTAATGATGATGTCACTGTCACAGGTTACTTTGATGACAGTGGCCGTATCCAAGTAACAGGCCTGTGTTGATAAATTCACACCACACTTCACAGTGAGCCATGTGTCTGCATATGCGGGAGCGCTGTGAGTTTCCACTTGAGGAAGGGGAGAAAAAAAAAAAAAAAAATCTAGTCAAAGATGGCTTGTTGCTGATGCATGCTGGGAATGTGGCGGTCATTGCAGGAGCATGTGACCAGCCTGGGTAGGGGATCAGGGCTGAGAGCCAGGGTGGCCACTGGTCCAGAGCTCAATGCCCATAGATGAGAAGAATCAAGTAATTCAGCAGGCAAGGTGCCAGGCTCAGGGTGGTAGAGGTGAAAAAAAAAAGAAAAGACCCCACAAAAACAGGCATTTGGCGTTAAACCACGCACATACCCACAATCCCCTCTGCTTTGGCCACATGAGCTCCTTTTCTAAGAGCAAAAAAAAAAAGTCTGCTCTTTCAGCTTTAATAATGTATCAACCGTGACAGGATCAGCTACTGTTAAAGCAGCCACACACTCCTTTCACGCTTCCTGTTAAACACTTACGAGATCCATGAAGGTAGGGGTGCCGATGCCAGGCTATGAGTAAGCAGGGGTGACTTTCTCAGAAAACAAAGGGCTCCTCTGTCAAGAGTGTACTGTTAACAGCCTCATGTACAAAGTCCCCCTATGGCACCAGACATAACCCATCCAGAGCCAAAGAGACCCTGAAACTGGATTATCCATCGCAGAACGACCCACTCTGTTCCCAGCAGTTAAACTCCTACAACCTGAAGATTAAATCTATCTTTTCCATCTATTCTTCTCAAATTTCTATTCTTTCCTGACCTTTTTTTATCCTCCTGTTGTGCTCTGTACCTCAACAACTTCTCACTGTTGCGCTGGACTGGAGGTGCAATGTGAAACACTAAAAGGAAGGTGGATTAACTTCAGACTTCTCACATTCCTTTGTTTCCCCTCATTTTATACACAGCACATGTTGCACTGTAGGTGTTTTGGGATGACAGGTTTCCAGTATTTCAGCATTTTTCCCCAGACAGTTTCAACTTCTTTACTGCAAGTTGCTTAATTTCCATTCAGTTAACCCTCATTCATTTCATCAGCACCTAAATTTGCCACATTTACACATATTCAAGGTCGAATGTGGAGGCTTTTCACATTAACTCTTTCATTGTTGGTCACTGCATGAACCAGAGAGAGCTGCTTCCTTCCTTTAGCCCACAAACAACTGACCGCACTGGGCTTCATCCTGTCCCCTTGACTCCTTTTAAAGAAGAAGTTCACAACCCTCTGCATACCAGGCTTTAGATGACATCAAACACTCTCCCAGGCAATCCCAGAGTCCCTTTTTAAAAAAAAATAATGAAATGTCACATTGACTCGTTCGGGTTTGGATGCTGTCCACTGAGAGAGAGGGAGGACGGAGAGGATGGTGGGCAGAGAGAGTGCAGGAGATTGTGTGACTACTACATTACTGTAATCACGAAGAGATTAAAACAGCAGAGCAGCATCCTTTGGGGTCTGCAGGGAAATTGGTTTTGTGTACAAAGAGGCTGAGATCATATCCTCCTTAACCAAAGTGAGACTCAAAAAGGTGTCTGAGTGACATCCAAGAAGGTGAAATTGTTGTTATTGGCCGGTCTATGAAAGGCAAAATAAAAAGGGCGAGATAAGAAAACCCCCAGGGTGAAGGTGCCAGATAGTGAATAGTCAGGGGAAACTACAGTATGCTGAGACATGATAGAGCGGCCTGGTTACGCAAGACTGAGAGGAAGGATCTGAAAGCGACTCATCCTGCAGGACTAAAGAGGGTCAAATTCCCATGGGGGCAAAACATATTGACAGATGCAACCAGACATAAAACAAGGAAGGAAAGGGGACATCCCCTCAGCAGTTTCCTGCAAAAATTACAAAAGGTCAGTGAAATAAACTTCCCCAAATACAAAGCTTCTATTTGACACTGTATTCCTTAAGTTTAATGAGATTTTAAATATTTGAGGTTAAAACACCTTTTTTAAGTTTCCCTCAAAATGCAAAAACTCACTGTGGAAAAGCCAAACGTCTTGTGTCAATTAGTAATGTTGCAGACTTTTGATTCTTTCTGGCCATCTGTACTGTGCTGCGATTATTTTTTGCAGAAAAAAAAGGCATAACTACTGGAAATGGAACTTGCATTAACAGAAAACTAGTTCATAAATAGCATATCAGTCGCTATTAAGAGGACAACTTTAATTAGAGTAATTTGCATCAGTGCTGAGTGCCATATCACTGTCTCGCCTGCAGATACAGAGCCCCCCCCAATTCAATTACATTGCCAGCAGAAGGTTATACTTTAGTAACAAATAAAAATAAAAGCACAAGTGTCACAAATGTGAAGCAAACTACAAAATAATCTTGCTTCCATATTAATCAGTTTGCAAACCAGATTATTCCTGTAAGCTGTTTGGCAATAATAACCCCTCGTTTGTTATTCATCAAGCAAAAACAGTCTTCTGATTTCAACTTCTAACATGCCAAAACTGGCCACTTTACTGTGGCACTTCATGAATTTCTGTGGGCCATTAGAGCAAAACACTTAATGGAAAACTAAACAAAAGGGATTAACAGATGATGGGGGAAAATGCTTAGCTGAAGAACCAGATAAGAATTTGCACGCATGTACATCAGCAGCACACAGCAGCACCGTTAGCTCTGACTGACCTCAGCGTGGCCCCCGGCGTTCAGAAGCTTGTTGCAGCGGTCGCATTTGAGGCACAGTTTGTGCCAGTCCTTCCCCAATGATGACACCTTTTCAGCTGCACAAGAAAGACAAAAAACAAAGAAAGAAGAAGTGCGTGAGTGCAACCACAGGCATAAAGCAACATTTATATAGATTACTTGAAACAACAGCCTTTTATTTTCCCCATCAGCTGTATTGGGCTTTGTGCGTGCTGTTCAATCAGTCATCGCCTGGAGGAATGACGTCCCTCATTGCTTCACTCGCCACAATAACCTCGTACTGTATCTCTGTGGCCCGATGGAAAACCTGTCAACATGCCAAGTGGGGATGAGGGGAGAGTGGGGGGTTGGAATAGGAGGTGGGGAGAGTGGGAATGCCTGTGTACCACACAGGATGCTGTGATGATGTCACCGAGGGATAGACGGACAGCTGCGTTAGTCCCAGCCCTGCGTTAGCAGCAGGGGGTTGCCAACATCTAACCCAATTCTTTTGTGTTACACCCACAAACACACAAACACCCATCCCCCGATTTACAGCATACCCATCCTGCTGGATGCTGGAGGCGGTCCTCCAACTGCATTTCCATTACCCCCCCTCCCCCAAGTCACCCAGTCGAACTGGCCCTGTAGACAAGCCAGGGAGCCTTATTATACACTTTCCAATAATAAATCACCACTGCTTCAACACAATGAGCCCTAAGGAGTCGCAGAGGCAGCAGAGGAAACACCTTCCCTTATCAAGGCAGGGCACAAATAGCCGGATACGGGAATCTGCTTCCTTACATACCCAGGACTGGAAAAAACACAAACATATGCACATCGGGCATGCATTCATTCCTTCTGAAGTCGTTTTCTTCCTGTGCTATAAAACCAGGAATTCAAGTTCTTTTAGGACTTTTAAGAAATTTGAGATATTGAGTCGTGAAACAACAGTCCTTTTGCTACATATGATGAACTACTACAGGAGTTAGCTTGGCTAGCTAGGTGACGCTCACTGACAAAACATCTGCCTGAATTCACAAACTTCCATTAGGACACTTTGATATGGAACCCCTGCTTACTACTGTAACACGTGATTTTACAGGGTTGTGTGCATTTAATGACAATCACAATAGCAGCGCTGTCTCAGGCTGGAACAGATTGTCTTCTGACCAAACCTCATTAAAGTTATAAGTTTTTGCTTTATGGAGGCATTTCTTTATTACATCTAACTGAAATCAGAAGAGCACTGTGGTCACATCTCAGCAACAATTTGATTAATAAAGACTAGACTTAAGATACGCAGACTCTTGACTTTGAGAAAAAACAAAGGAAAGTACTGAAAGCACTTGTGTATTTTTATATCACTTTAATTTCTTTGGATGTTTATTAGTATTTGCAATGATTGCAAACTTCCATATAACAAAAGAGTAAGTTTTAAGCCTTGTGTATCTGTGCGTCCTACCAATTTTGGAAGCAATAGCACGTCTCAGGTCATGATGCACTGCCTTTCTTCTGGAAACGCTGTTTGAACCGACCGTCTTCTGTTAATTTTTCTACGGCTTCTTTATATTTTGGGCTCGTCTGATTAAATCAACTTTGTTCTTTGGATAACCAAGTTAAATTTGATTTGATTTGATGTGAATGACAAAAATTAGATTTGGAGTTTCGTGTGGAAAAGGATCGCTTTGGGAGATCTGATTACACCCTGCTGAGGTTTCCACTTACAAACAGTTTCACTGGCCGTTACGACAATGAGACAAAAAGGGCAACAACAAGGCCCTGGAGAATAGTGGAAAGAGGGGGATGCAGAATGATACATGTGTAGCTGCTGCACATACATGTGACAGAAAGATTTGCATGGACACTGTAGCTCATTTTGATGTTTCATCTTTAACTCTAGCAATACTTCACAGGAAAGACCTTGTTTTAACCCATTTGCACGGTTAGCGCATGCATTTTCACAGTTTAGTACCTTTTCAGGTTTATTTCACACCTTTACAGTATCTTGAGATGATGTTTGAAGAGAGTGCAAATACAACCAATAAGGGTTCACCTTGTGTGCTTTAAGTATGAGCGTTTGATTTGTTTCATCATAAATCTGAGGACACGAATCAACTTCTTGACACGTATCCAGTGTTAAAATAGGCTACATTAATGGGCTACAGGGAGCCTGCCAGTGCATCTTCAGTGCTGTTTCTGTCCCTGACTGATTCATGAATGCAGACACACCTCCAGACAGATCTGAAGTCAGTGTATGAATGGAAACAGACGTCAGAGCCTCGCCAGCATGTCCTTGTTCCTCTGTGAGTGACTGTCCACTGTTTAAGGGCTCCCTGATTTAAAAGCCGGCTGCTGTTGTAAGAGGAGTGAGCTTGTCTCTCTCTGTTATGTGATGGGGGAGTTATAGAGTGGGGGGAGGTAGAGGGGATCTACATCCACCGAACACTAAAATAAAGCTAGATCATTTGGATTTGGGTTTGTCATTTGACAAGCCTGTCAAAAAGAAAAGGGGAAAAAAAACACATTTAAAATAAATAAATAAAAGTTACATAATGACTGCGCCAAGGGACGATAGATGGTCTCAGTATCCCAAAATAGTAACAGTGTGGGTGCAAATGAAGCAAATAAAATGCCATCGCATTTTCCTCTACCTGGTTACGGCAACAACATTAGGGTAAATGCAACCACTTGTGTAAACAAGCAGGCTCCTGTTCACAGGGAAGCCTCTCCGGATACTCACATTTACACCGTCAACACCGATGAGAATGTGCCAAATCCTTTTAGCCAGACTGTCTTCTCTCACGACAACATGCGATTTGCTTCACTCAAAAGCACACACACAAAAAAGGATTCCACCACAACTTCATGTAAACAATGGAAGTCCTTAAGGAAATCACTGCTGAACAGTGGTGGAGCACCTCACCTGACATTCCTTTCTGCTTTTGCTTTATAGCTGAAGTAAAGCCAACAATTCGTGGTTTCTAAATGCGTTAAAATAGCCGTGGGCTGAAAACAGCAGGGTGAAGAGCCACCACTGTCACACAGTAGATTGCAAATATTAATGAGTGTGACTGCTGCCTAACCCAAAACACACCAACTAAATTGAATGTGACATAAGATATAGTGACATGACACCAAGTCTTGAGCTTGCATTTGATAGCTGATCTAGGAAACTCAATACGTGGTCCAAAGAGGGTTGATAATAGGAAATGAGGCCATCAGCAAGAGACCTTTAGGAGTGCCAAAATCAGCCTTTGGTGCAAGAAAGATTTCACTGGTGAGTTAAACACCGACACCAACAGGCTTCAAAGACAGCTTTATGAATGCATATATAAGCCTTACAGGGGACATGCTGCCTGATGGAAGGCAACCTGTCTTTAAACAATGGCATTCAACATGTGCTGACTGCAATTACTCTCAGGCAGATTAGTGAAGATTTTTGAGGCTACGTCCATACTGATGCGTTTTCGTTTGAAAAATGGCTATTGCCATTTTACTGCCATCTCGGCACACCAACATCATTTTGAAGACACAGACCTTGTCTCCATCTTTGACAACCAGTTCAAAAGCAACAAGTTCATTGCACATGGTCACAATAATTTGGTCGCTTTCCCTATTGTGACTGTAGCATAAGGCTGCCAGTGGAACTGGGTTTCTCTTTTATGTTGAAGAAGCAAAATAAAAACAGAAAGGCCCACAAACAAGCATCAACCAAAGACAGCTGCAATAATAGCCTGGCAAAATATCTCAAGGGTGGGAACTCGGTATGACCTCGTGTCCCAGACCTAAGTTATTTACTGCAAAGTATTTGCATTCAAGCATTAAAAAAAAAAAAAAATATCTCTTCATTTGTTGAACTTAGAAGTGAAAATAAATTTCACCATGCAGATGCAGTCCTGACAGAGATGATGCTACTGCAGGAACACCGAGCTTTAAATGAGAAAGAGTGCTGGACGGAGGTCATCACTATAACCATATGATACCTGCACCACTGTAAGCTGCTTAACTTCATTTGTAAATTCCTGGTCTAAGCTCTTCAGCCTGCGCTTGGTTGCCCTGATTGCATTGTCAATATGGTTTAAATCACCGAGTGAGCCTGCTGCTGATCCCTCTTCTCACTGATTTATGCATTAGTCAAAGTAAAGGAGACAAAACTCGAGATACAGTACTGCACAACCCATGACCAATTTTATAAAGAAATTACAGCAATAACATCCTCTCCAGTGGATCCCCAACCCAATAATCTGTTGTTCTTATTGTTTTATTAGGAGTCACAGCATCATTATTCTAACTTTGTGTCTAACTTTTCCCTGGGAAATTGAAATCATAAGACGTCTAATGCAGAGGATAAAAACAGCAATTCAACATCAAATAGATTCAGGATGTCTGAAAACGAATTACGTGTGTGATTGAGTTTCAGCTGGTAAGAATATCTGCTCCACTTGCAAACACAGTAGTACCTCAGAGAACTTTAAGCAGGTTATAACTTGATTTACCTTGTTTGTTCAGCTACAAGATGCCATTATGCACCAGACTGCATTAAGACCGAACGCTGTTATGCTCAGACAAAGTTCCTCAACCTATAAAGGGAGAGGCACCGGAGAAGGCCTGCAGCAAATGGTCTACAAACATCGGGTAATTGCACAGAACATTAAGCAACAGGACTTTAACAAGGGGTCTTCAGAGGAAATAAACATTAAGGCGCCATTTCTCCAAATGACTTAATCACAGTTGCTTGATTGTCAACAGTGATGAAGGAGCTGCATCGAGACACCAGAGCTGACGACAGCCTGATGTATTCACCCCGGGTCAGGAGGAAATTTGTCTGCTGCCTAACTCGGAGTCATAACAGATAAAGGGGCTTGACGTACTGAACAACATTTACCCAGCTGATCTCCCACCATGCAGTGCGGGAGGAATGTCAGCCAGGGGGCCAGGCTCTGGAATCGCATATGGGTGCTCTCTTATCACTCAATAATTCGATCAGGGTGCAGTGGGGGGAAAATCTAATGTGTTTGACAAAGAGGAAGACAACAGGGCCACAGCTCTGCATGCAGCTGGAGCTCATTTCTGCAATGAGATTTAAAAAAAAAAAAAAAAAAAAAAAAGACTGTACCGGGTTCTGGTTTGTATGTTTAAGAGAACTCTACAGCATCAAAGCCAAAGGTATATAAAAATCAGCCGTTTGAAAGTGCTCTGAATTAGCTTGACGCAGCGCGCAGACATCAAATTAGTAGCTTATTTACATTTTTGCGAGTGATTAAGCGATCAAGTCTTTCGTAATGGTCATGATGTAACCGATGTTATTGTAAATATCTTGAACTCATGGCTGGCTGGCTTCTGTTCTGTTGCACCTTCTGGTAATGTGGACCCATCTGTTCAGCTTTTCCCACAATAAAGCCCTATTAAACACACTTACAAACCAAAACACACACACGCACGCGCGCGCATGCAGAGACACACACAGACACCCATACTCCCTCTCCATCCTTTTTCTCATTCCTTTCATCCATCAGTGACAGCTGAGTCCACGCGGGTGTTTCGCTTTTTTGGCTTTTGTCGCAGCAGCATGATGACTGCATGTCCTAATAAGCACCACACACCTGACTGGCAGAGTGAAGGGCCCCAAAGGCAACGTTGGACTCAAGCGTGAAGGGTACACAGAGGGATGTAAGAAAGGAAAAAAAAAGGCAGCCTGTGTTTCCTCCTCTGCATCCTCTTACTGTTCAGCTCTCTTGAGTACAAACACCCTCAAGGACCTGTGACCTTTTACTCAACTTAAAGACAATGGCCATTCATTTGCACCCACAGGGGAATTAAGCCTCACAAGTGACTTTGGGGGAGTTTTAAAGTAAGGAATGTGTTCATTTGTGGGATCTTTATCCTGTGTTTAAGTGGGATCAAATTGTTCTATTAACTTGATAGAGCAGTGGCCATCAGGAAGTTTTTTTTAAATTTACAATCATGTTAAGGAAGGAAGCTCTGAGGCTAATTTGGTTAAAAATCCATCCCAAATTAGAAAAGAGTTTTAAGACTGTCCAGTGCTATATCTGTTTAGACTAAAACTAAGCTGACCCTGCCACTGCTGTGTTGAACATCATAATTGATCTGTTCAGGATGAATGTGTGTCTGCAGTTCCCTGTGGTGCTCAGTGACAGCGCAGGGTGCAGAGCCATGCTAAAGAGCGGGTAGGAAACACTTTTTTGAACGAGTCTCCCTTTGGCTGATGCAACCCCAGAGCAAAACTTAGCTCTGGAGGTCGTCTGTCGCCTCAGCCAAGGCGAGGTTTCCTCCCCAGGCTTTCTCCCTTTCTCCCCTCCCTCTGTGAATAAAAAAAGGCCGACCGCGTGAATCCTGTTGACTGACGTAAATGGACTGCAGTTAACTCGCATCCTGTCTGGGCTGGTCAAAGGAGCCGCAGGCAAAGCACCCTCACCGCAGTCCGTCTCAGTGACATGCTCACCCTCCCCAAACCCCTACGCATGCTTACCCCTACACCACATTTCTTCTCTAACCAGTCAGGACACTTAGCCCCAGCTTCGGGGTTTTCTAAAAGATCTATTCTGCATGTACAGCTTAGAGTAGCAGGCAATGCATTCAGAAGTGCAGGCAGGATCACTGAAATTCCTTTAGCTCCAGCCAGAGGTAATTTTGATAATGAACCCCTGAGGGAAAGAGACATCATATGACGGAGGCAGAAAATGTAGCAGCTAAGTGAAATCATCTGAGCTGTGTAAAGTAGAGTATTAAAACAGAAGAGTGTGGTGTACTCGAGTGCCTCGATTTAAAAGTACACAACACTTTTAAATTGACATGTGATTTTTAATATCAAGGACCCAGTGGTAACATTCACAATCACACCAGCATTAGCAACTTGGGGCAGCAAATTTATCTGTAGTGGCTACTTTTTGGTTATCACAAACAGAAAAAAAGCAATTTGATATCCACTGGCAAAATGTGCAGTTCAAGCTCAAAATCTCATCAATCCATATAAACCCATGTTAAAATGACTTCTTTCATTATATTAGGGCTCAAACTTAAGCATGATCAGGGCATGGCCAACTTGTCTGGGAGGTTGATGCTAGCTGTGTGCCAGACTTTTAGAACATTTCAAATACGGCAAATATGGGTTCCTTAATGGTTAATTATAATTATAGCCCATCCAAGAAATCTGTACTCCTGTTACACAGAGTAAAATTCCAATATTTTATATCTTTGGTCTTTTTTATTTAGCACCAATAGGCAGTGTGAACAGATCCTGTTACCTAACAAGCATATAAATTAGTAAATATCATCACTTTTGGCTCCAGATAAACCTTAGATGACCAAAAACACTAAAACGAGCAAAATGCTAATGGCTTCAAAAGAGCCTTAAAACGATGGGTGACATCATGGGGTTATTGCCATCTTTTATATACAGTCTAGTGTGTTAGTGATGGTCTAACTAGGTAAGACTAAGCAGCTATAAGTCTAGCCCACAGATTTCTGACCACTGCCTGCCACTATGGCTTTACTTACCGATTTGCTATCGAAAGCTACCTTTCATGTTTCGATCCACTGCTGTCATGGAAACAGTGGGTGTTTTGGTAGCTGGTTGCAGACAGGGCAAAAAGATTATTTTCAAACAGTTCCAAATAAAACTCAATCTATTGAAAACTCTGTTGAATTTCTAAGACGAACTTGGACTTTCTGATATCTTAACCTTGAGTGACAAATAAGTCACATGGTTCATGTACGTCATGCCTGTTTCTGTTGCACTCTATCATATTTTGCTTCTGAACTTCTACCAGTTTTTCCAGCTCAAACAAACAACTATACCTCATATCTTTATGATTTACAATCTATCACTGAGTGTTCTGCGTTTTATCAGCCTCCAGTTTTTACTGGAAACCTGCCACGTGACTGCACATGTACTCTCTATGTATAGAGGGCTTCAACATAGCGATAAATTTAGAACATAAAAACAACAAATTGCGCTTGGTGAACAAAATCTATTCGTAAAAAATATAAAAAAGGTAGAACCGTAGACTGTAATGAGCAAGCTATTTGGATGAAATGCACACATCCACCTTTGTTTCCTCTGTGCCGTTATGTAACAGGTCACACTGCTGGAAGGCTTCACCTGTGTGGGGAGGTGGGGTAGTGGGGAGCTCAATTGTCAGCACCCAGCTTAATGCCATCTCCATTAGGGGATCATATTTGTGCCTCAAAAAGGCAGAGAAAAGGGACTCTCATTGAGTGGCACACAGGAGCTGATAGGTTATGCAATGGCACTGAACAAGAGGCAACAACTCAAGAAATGATGTTACATAACTGAAAAGGCACATTCACACAGCCCACTGGGCAGCCAAGTGGAAAACAGGGTACTCTAGCGTCGACAGAGAAGAGGTGAGGGGGAAAAAAATAGGGGTATTGTGTAGCTGTTTGGGGTAAAAGCGGGATTAAAAAAAAAAAAGTGGTGTGTGGGAAACAGTGCCCTGGTCTCTGTGGTCAGACTGAGGAGACGAAGATATTCTGTCTCACTAGAAGGACAAATGTACGGAGAGACAGAAAGAGCCCTGTGTGAATAGAGATGTCCTTTCTCATTATAATGCATGAAGCACTTTGAGAGTCTCAGTTTAAATAAAGGCGAGCCATCTCACCCCATTTTCCCCCGGTCCTTGTAGTTTAAAAAAAAACAAAAAACCCCCCCCCCAAAAAAAACACGGGAAGAGGAATTCAGGGCCTGAGGCATCGCTGACCAAAAAAGAGGAAAGAGAGCCAGAGTGAGAAGGACTAGTGAATGAAAGAGAGAAAAGGGAAACTCGCAGCAGAACACCATTAGTTCCCATTAAGCTCTCATTTATTCAGTTAGCTGCACAAAGATGCATTGCTCCCGTTTGTTATGCACAAGAGTTGCATCACTCGGCTGAACTTGGGTGCTCAAAACAAGCTTAGCGAGCCGTTTTGTCCTTCTTCACACGCCAACAGTGTCAGCAAATAGTCCCCCGTGTATTATGAGCATCTCCATACCACAGGAACTAACAGACGCGTCACCGCAATGTGGACGCTGAGAATTTTAGTAAGCAAGCCCTGCAATTAAGAAGTGACCATCTCTGAGATGTTTGCATTCTTTTAATACCAGCACCAAGAGCGGCTTCCTTTTTCTGCTACTGCTTATTTGGGTTTCTTAAAAATAAGCCTGCGCTTTAGGCTGCAGAAGCTTCAAAAGTAGAGAAAACGTTCCAACATGTGCATCGAGTGGCAATGAAATTGAACTGTCACCACCAGAAGACAGCTGTCCTTTAAAACTGAAAGGAAAATAATAATAAAAAAAAAGCCTCCTTTTCCCCAAACCGAAAGAATTTCCATCCCAGACTGCGGCTCACCGAGGCCACTTGAAATAACGTCCCCAACCCCCAAAGTCCTACAGTGGGACTCAGCCAATCAGCAAGAAGACCAGGTGGGGAACAGCAGGGTGGGCCCATCTATACAGCACACCACAAACCATCACCAAAAGAAGAAAAGGGGTAGAGCAAAATAAGATGGAAAATAGACAATTTTCTCTATCAACAACACATGTCACGGTGCAGTTCTAAAGCACAGAGTTTTTATTTTCCACTTTACACCCCCATTCATGCCTTCTCCTCTGACTTTAACAGTTTTGCAGAGCTGAAAATTCATCTCAGCTCTGCATTTTTCATCGCTCTGCAAAACCAAGTGGCTGAGAGGAGGGCGTGTGTAGGTGGAGACACTGAGCTCATCTACAATATCTGAACTTCATCACTGACATGTTGATGCTCAGCCTGTGGGCAGCTCAACTCTTACTCCCTCCCTGACCTCTCCCTTGTCTCGTCATAGTTTTCACAGCCTCCCTTGAAATGGCTAAAACTTTAATAATACCTCCATTCACACCTCCCCTGATCTCCTTGGCCGGATGAGTGCAGTTAATTTAGTACGCACTGGCTTCCAGTAGGCCTACGTCGTCATCTTCACTGCTCTCCACCCAATAACACACCCCAACCAAAAATAACTCCGCTAGCCTGGATCTCAACATGTTACATAAAAAAACATCATACATCACTAAGGAGCTGTGACTCACCCACTGCAGCGCATTACGGGTATGGTGCATAAAATTTGTATTGGAGGAAAATAAATCTTATTTGTACTGATATTATTCCAAGCCGATGACTCTCGGGACCCATAGGATGAGCAGCAGCTGGGATATTCACTGCCACCCGTGTTACATAAGAGGACTTCCATCCACTAACATAATTGGTTTTGACCCCCGTAACAGCTCAGATGTGTGCTGCGAAGTGTAGAACAGGTCGGTACCCAAGATTTTTGTTTTCCCAGCATGCAGCCAAACACAAACACAGAAATACTCAAAAGTTCAACTGCATAACAGCAATAAAAACAAACTGAGGAGTGAGCATGTCAAGTGCAGCTTTCAGATGTAAATGAGCTCCTTTAATCCAGTGCTCTGCGCGTAGATTACTTTGCACTGTAAACATCTGTTACAGTGAATATAAGGTGCGATCACTCTCACTGTGACAGTGTCAAAGCTCACCGCTCAAGTGGGTGTCCTGTTTTCATATCTTTATTTACAAAGATGTGAAAGATGCATGTTTTCAGGTTTTCATCCCACTGACGCAGCATGATGTTGCTCCGCTCCTCTCTTGAGTGGGCAATCTCAGCATATGGCATTTCTGCACTCTTGGCAACGGCCTGCATCAGCCAACTCTCCAAAGCCAACTGCCAGGCTTGGATGTTTACCAAACACAACAAATTAAAAATGCCACAGATCAGTGTTGAAATAAGATAAATCATTCATCCAGTCTTGTGTAGACAAGTGTAAACAGGGCATGTTTCCATTCACATAAGTTCGAAGCATTTAGTGTACAAAAAATAAAATCTATTAAATGTTTGCACTTTGTTTGCACTTATTGGGTCCTTTGTTTACACTAACCCCACTTTCACTTCAGCTTCTAGGTTTATCAAAGTATTTCTCTGTGAATCATTTACTTTGTCAGCAACCTTTAGTCTAATAAGACATGTTAAGAGCTTTAGCTGAAGGAGATATTCCTTTACACGTCATTATACATTAAGTTATACCGTTAGCTACAGTTTCACAAATTCTTCAAACAAAATACACCCAGTTCATGTTTACATTCAGAACCTCATTTAAAAATCAGCCATTTTTAGCAAATGAGTATAAATGCTAGTGCTAGGTCAAATGTTTGTTTTTTTATTTTCAAAGAATGGACTTTAAAAAATATCAAAAATATTTTATATACCATTCAAAGCACCGCTCATGGGATTTCTAAATTAAGAGGATTAATGTAAAAATAAAAATTACATCGATTGGCTGTGATGAGTATATTTAGCTAACGAGCCAAAAAGTAATTTAAACACCCTGGATCCCTTAAACCGGGAATCACTTACCGAAATACACCGTCTTCTCGCACTTAGGACACTTTGAGGCCATTTTTGAGTGTGGTGGTTCGAGTGAAAGTGGTGTGTTTTGGTTGTCCGCAGCGGTTTCCACTCTCTAATCGTCCTCTAGCTCTGCTCTCAACAGCAAGTGTCCCGCTCCGCTCATAGAAGCTGGAGCATCTATTCAGCTAACGGCTCGTCATTTACATAGCTCCGCCCCCCACGCTATGAAAACACTCCAAATGCCCCCTTCAAGAATAGTGGGAAATGTCACCTTTTCACCACAGACTGGTAAAAACGCCGAAGTTTTCAGTGAATTTTCCGAAAAGCTCTTCTGAAAATTAATGGTGTGATTTGCAGAATTTATACGTTGCATCCTACACTATATGAGCTTAGACAATTAGACAAATGTTACTTGTTCGTCACTGAAAGTGCACTTTAATGCTTGTGTGCTTCTGTATTACAATTTCTTGCAACATAATTCTTCAAAAAACAAAACAAACAGTAACTAGTCAACATCTTTATCCTGTTTAGTCACATGAATATGGCTTGAATGTCTGGGGAAACTTTTCCCATGGTAAGTGAAATCCATTGATTTTAAATTATGTTCCAAAAAATGTGTCTGTTTAATGTGTGAGTGTTGAAAGGTTTGTCTCTTGCTGATGTCAGGATTGGGATGAGGCTTTGTTATTTTAGAAATCTGAAAATCCTTCTTTAACTATTGAGTTTAGCTACCTAGTTGCTTACTGAAAAACTATGCTTTTAAGGAGCTTTATTTTCTTGATTACCTTTACCTTACTAAAGAGGCAGTAACCCAGCTTCTAGCTTTGCACAATCTGGAATCCTCTGGGTGTCCTGGACGTCCCTGTAGCCAAAGCAAAGACAAAAGGTGATCCATGCTTCAGGTATCACGGCTCTGATCCCTTATAAGAACCTGTCTGCGGAAATCAGCCTTGCTGAATCTCCCTCTTTTTTTATTTTTATATTTGTTTCAGCTGCTTCCCTTCATATGCTTTCTGTTTCTTCTCATTTTTACCCAGTTATCATATCTTAATTAAATTGTATTTAATTAAGATAAGGGGGGTTGTTGTCTCTTATGCACACTTTAACTCTAAATACGACTAAATGACATGCTGTATAATCTGCTTTCTTTAAAACATGCTTCAGCTTTCAGAATCTTTCAAGCTTGATTTTGAGTTTTAAGTCTTACTAGCTGTCCTTAAAGGCAACCGTCTTCTCTATGGGCCAGCCTGTCTACCACAGTCAGTCATGTTCAGGCGGGAATGCTTTTGGGCAAGTGGTGGGCCAGTCCACTGGGGCAAACGCACTCCCACTTCCTTTTCCCTTTTTCCACAGGAGGAGTAGGCAGTGGTTGGATGAATCACAATGCTTTCTTTCAGAGTGAGTGACTCGTAGGAATTTGTTAGGCAAAGGAAGATGCTGCTGAAACGTGGCTTGGGTGGATCAGCTTTCCCTTTAGAAGGCTTCCTGGCTTCATGACAAATTAGGCCCACTGAGAGTGATAGGCAGAGCTGGAAAGCAGCAGCAGAAGTTCTCACAGCCCAGGATGACATGTAGCTGTTGCCCTCACTTATGATGACTTATTAAAACACTCAAGAGATTATCACTTCCTCCGGCAGAGTGTCTGCCTCTTTCCAATCTTGGGAGTAACTGAGATCATCACATTCACACATTGCTATTGCCTGGTCTATCTGCTTAGTGACACAGAACAGGTCCTGATCTAGGAACAGACACACTGAAATTTCCCACATCTGTGTCCCAGCTGATTAGCACCCGTCAGCATGCCTGTAACCGGTCCCTCCTTATCTATGAGTTCACTGTTTTTAAAAGACCTTAGACTAACGGTTGGAAAGGCTTCTCAATGGCAGCAAAATTGTGCACTCTGCAGTTAAACAGTTGATCATCTGGTGGGGTTTCACAGAGAACATGAGTTCGTTACAGTTCACCTTCGGCTGTGTGCTGTGGTTGCAGGTTTGCTGCCCGTTCAGCTGCAGCACACACTCAAAGCTGCTGAGAGGAGAGGTCAAATTTTCTATGGAGTGAATTGGAGACAAAGAGGACTAAGAGAGTGAAAACCCTTGGCTCATTGAACACATGATAAACATAAAAGAGGGGTGTATTATCCCCACTACCTGCATTTATGCACTACAAACAACCAAAGTTTGAGAACTTGATTTTATTCATTTCAGTGTCAAAAAATATATGGAGCCAAAACTGAATGACAAGTGAGGGAACAGGTGCCCCTGACAGCAGTGTGATGTGATTTGATGATTTTGAGGAGTGGGTAATGCCACGGAGACCGGCGCGAACATATTCAGGCCACCAGTTTTACTTTTAACTTGATTCTGATCTGGTGTTTGGTTCAAACCCGCAATGCTCTTTCCGAGCAGATCAAGAGTCTAGCCCCACAGGGATAGACAGAAATAGAAAGCAACAGTTAGAGAGGGAAGGGTGAGATGGTCCTAAGGGTCTTAAAGCATGTTAGTATAGACTGAACAAGAACACCACAACGTGACACAGTAAAGTTTCTTTATTAAAAAAAACACCCTTGGGAAGGGAATGCATCAATAGCTTTATAGCAGAGCTACTAAGTACTAAGCCATTTCAAGTCAAAACTTAGTCTTCATAGCAATAAAAATCGCAGAATGCAAAGTACTGTGCAAAAGTCTTGAGCCACCCCTTATTGATTTATTTTGCTTTATTTTACTTTGTTTATTTTCAAAGAGCCAGATTTTGTTGTTTTACTTAATGTGGTCTTAAAAGGTAGATCAAAGTTTTTCTTTGCATAATTGGATGCTTTTTCACTCATTTTCATTCCTGTCCTCATACCTGATTATTTTCAGATCAACACTTGCCACTGACTTATGAATCATCAAAGCTTCTAAAGAGGATGAGCCAGTGTTGTGTCTGCACATAACAGACAATAGTATCTTCGGGCCCTTTTGCTAGCAGCCAATTATTAAAAAAATTAATTCATTTTTTAGTTAAACCTATGAAAAATGCCCAGGATAACAATGTTCAACGGACATAGAATAACATTTTTGTACCTACAACGTGATTCCCAAAGAGCTGTTAGCTGAAGCAGTGTGCGCTTTCTATTTGTGCAGTGTGTCCTTAAGAAAAGTTTGAGGAAATGGCACAAGTAGAGGACAAAAGAGGAAGTGGCAAGACTAAAAATATTGAAGACTATCCAAAAGTCAAGTCCTTAAGTAACCAGACTCAGGATCTGAGCGATCCATCTGGCCCTTCTGTTGATCCATCGACTGTTCATTAGAAGCCTCGTCAGAAATGGTCTCAGTGGAAGGGTGGCTGTGAAGAAGCCAATCTTAAGGAAGAGAAAAAGGGTGAAAAGGGTGAGGCATGCCACATCATGCAAGAAAATCAGTGGCAGCAGGTCTTATGGTGTGATGGATTCAAATTGGAAATTTTGCCATCAATGTGTATGGTGGAGGTCAGGAGAGAGCCACAAATGTGAGTGTCTACAGCCATCTGTACAACATGGTTGAGGCTCTGTCATGATTTGCGGCTGCATTTAGTTTAGGTGGTGTTGGAGTTATGAACACAAAAAGCACAGAATGTTTTTGATCCACCATGCAATACCATCTCAAACATTGCTGATTAGCATTCAGTTTTTCAGCATAATAATGAACCAAACACAGTACAAATGCAGTAAAAACACACAATGGAACACTATCTGTCAAGGACTCGCCTCCACAAACTTCAATATAGTAGTGTATTGACAGAGAACGTAATGAAAGGAACGCCAGCATCCAATGAATCTTCAATGTCCTTCAAGAAACCTGGAGAACTGTCCCTGAAGATTACATAAAGAAATGATAAGAAATCTGTGTTTGCAGTTGTCTCTAATTCCCATTTATCTTCTTATCAAATTATAAAGAAATAATAGGTGAATGAAGACTTTCGCACACCACTGTACAGTAAGGTTTTATCATCAAGGGTTTATGTCAAATCCCAGCTATTCTGCTTCATTAAGACTGTGTGGATATAATTATAGCAGATTAGAAAGACAATGCAAGAATCTTCACAGTTGTCATCACATTTTGGTTTCAGATCTTGAGTGAAACGGAAACTACAGAACATTCATTTCTCTAAACACTGCAGACTCGAAGTCAGTCACAAAATAAGGAATAAAAGTCGTGCACAATCACCAGTTGACTGGGAACTGTGTGAAACCCTTGGCTCACAGTCTCAGGCTTGGATTATATTTCCTTGTGCACACTGACTTCCTAATAACAAGAGACCTGTATTTGATGTTCTTATAGTGCTTTCCGATTTGCTTGCAGGAAGCATTTCAAGTTGGTGCCCTTGTATTGTAATGGTCACCTCATGCACCCTCTGATGATAACATTTATGTAACTCACCCCCCTAGCAGATCTGTGCAGCTCATGGATGTGGAAAACATAACATTGGCGTCAGTGGGAAACAAACTCCCCTAGCAGGACTAGCAGGCACAGAGCAGTGACCCAGCCTCCAGCAGGAGGGTGTTTATGAATTCCAGCAGAACACCTGTCCTAAACACTACGCACCCCAAGACATATTATACAAGCCCTTTGCCCCAAGATAGCAGGTGCTGCCTTTAGATCCTTCCTTTTTCCTTCCTGTCTGTCCCACGCCCCCACACAAACTCACACATTAAAGCGCCACAGATGCAAGTGCACGCATAATTTCACATGAGACACGTGCCGAATCTGTTACTCTAAGGAGCCCACAGAAAAGCCAGACCGTGCACAGCCAAAGATCGCAACAGGCCACCTCTGTCATCAAGTACAAGAGACAGAGACGACCTTTAGGTTAGATCGAGGCAGTCTGAAGCTCCTATTTTAAATACACAAGCACATTACTTGAAGGACTTCAGACAGCTGTGTAGTTTCTGAAAATGTGAGTGCAGACTGTTCGTAGGGACGGCACGTGATCTGTCGGGTGTGCATGTGCACGTCTTTGAGTAAAGAAAGAGGGGAAAAAAAGAGCCTGAATTAATTATTGAAACGTTCCCACAGCATACGCTTCAGAGTGGTGATTATTACAGACACAGTAGCCTATGTTTAGCTCTGCTAGGAGACAGGGGTAAGACTGAAGAGTCTCAGTAGATGATAACATCTACTGAGACTCTTCAGTCTTACCCCTGCTTTATGTTGCTCGAGGAGACTGAGTGGTCAGTGAGGTTTTAATAGAGACGCTTTATCTTCTTGATAAGACTGAGAGGACAAGTGGGATAGGTTTATCTTCCTTCCTTTTTTGGGTCTGAAAATGTGATGAGCATTTTGTCCTGTCCCATTGTTCAGCCACAAAAAAAGATCAGAGCAATAGCAGTCACCCTCAATATATAAAAATGTATATAATTGTTAAGTTTGCAAGTTTAAATTGGTTGACCTTGAAAAATAAGGTGACATCGGGACCATCCTTTTTTAAAAACTATTTATCTAATTTAAGGTCTGGGCTTTGGCCTATAGGTAGCAGCTGACATAGGGTTGAAAGCAGAATACACCCTGGACAAGTCAATAATCCATCATAGGAGTAATACAGAGAACCAGACATATTTTGTAGGTGGGAGGAAACCAACATATAGAGAAGAGGAGGAGAAGGATTAAGATGACAAGGAGGTTTGAGCCAGAAACCTTCTTCTACAAAAGGTTCCATTCAAATATTGGAGTCAAATATTTTTAAATTGCTAATCACAACACAAAGGGGAAAAAAAGATGTTAACAATTAGAAAAGGGAACTTTTCTTACAATTTAAGGATTCTTCTTCTTGAGATAATAAAAAAGATTTTCCCAATTCTAATGCCACTTTTTCACCATTAGGACCCTTTGGAGCACATTCTAATAATCACCCTCTGTGTATATATGTGCATGTCCACATTGTCACCCCTAAGGTCCCTAAGGTGCAAAAAGTGATGCTACATGGTAGAATTAAACTTAATAAAAGTACTTTAATAAAGTCCTATCTTAATATGGTGCATTTTAATAATTCATTCAGGAACATTCTGATGTTTATATCAATGGGACAACTCAATATTAATGCTTAGACCTGTCATATTTGTAGGTGTTAAGCGATGCCTAATTAATTGCTTTGGGCCTTTTTGGGTAGTTTTGGTAAGGAGTTATTTGGGCAACTATTAAAAATTCTCAAAACTGGATAACATTTCATTTGGAACCCATTAGAAACCTTTTATCAAATAATAATGTTTGATGTATGATTCTGAGTGAGCTTTTTCCCGCTGAACCATCACATAGACACACACACATATACTCTTACAGACAAAACAACAGTCCTTCTGTGTCTTAATCCAGGGACAGTCTTTTTTAAAGTATTTTACTCCCACATGGACTCAAGAGGGTGTAGACTCCATTGAATGCCATTTTTAGTGATGCGGGTGTATTGTTTTACTTGGCAAATGTCTACATTGCCCACTGCCGGTCAACGCTCTATTGCATACACTTTCACTACTCCCTCGTCTAATCTGAAAGTCTATTTTTAGCCCATGCACACTGGAAATATTCAGAACATTTGTCATTCCACTTTCTGCCTCGTGTTTGTTTACAGTATAAATAATTTTTTTTTTTTTTTTGCAGGCACATGTGCTGTACAGTCTCAACGGCTGTAATAAAGGCGTGGCAGCCATGCTGAATCCCAGTGAGGGCCCCTGTGCAGCAAGGGTGTGCTGTGGAGGCAGCTGGCAGACAGTTTTAGAGGTTTTGATCTTGCTATCGCTAAGTTCTGTGATCCTCCCTCTCACAGAGCTCCCTATCATTTCTAAGAGAATCACTCTAAAAGAGTCACACATGGGAAATGTACTGAAAATAAACAGACTGATGACATGAAGAGAATAATTAGCATAAATAACCTTCTTTTAAAAGTTTTACATGCATAGCTTTTCATCTGATGTATTCTTTATAAACTGGAAGTTTAATTTAGCCAAAATCTTATACCGGATGCTCTTCCTGATGCAATCTTCACCACTCCGGCATGAGAAGTACACCGGTTTGTGACCCTCTGTGGGGTTGCACTGCATCTTTGTGCATCTAGAAAAAGACTATGGTAGGGCATGAAGCGAGGAACTGGAAGAGGGTCTGGAGAGGTGGAGGTATGTGCTGGAGAAAAGAGCAATGATCAGAGATTGAATACATGTATATGAATGAGAGGGAGGCCAGTGGAAAGGTAAACATGCAAGAAGCAGAGATAGTGAAGACAGATGGGTTTAAATACCTGCAGTCAACCTTTCAAAGCAAAGAACAGTAGACAAGAGAGGTGAAGAAGAGCTGGCAGAATGGGTGGAGACGGATGTCAGGGGTTATTTGTGACAGAAGGATATCAATAAGAGCGAAAGGGAAGGTTTGCGAGATGGTAGTGAGATCTGCTATGACTTGGAGAAGGTGGCACTGACAAAAAGACAGGAGGCCGAGCTGGAGGTGGCAGAGCTGAGGATGTTAAGATTTTCATGGGGTGTAATTGAATAGATAAAATCAGAAATAAGAAGGAAAACAAGAGGGACCTCTCAGGAGTGCTTTGGAGACAATGTTAGAGAGGCAAGGCTGAGATGGTTTGGACATTTGAGAGGAGAGATAGTGGATATAAACCAGATAAAAGATGCTAATTAAGGAGCTATCAGGCAGGAAGAAAACAGGAGAACCACAGAGAAGATTCATGAATGTAGTCACTGAGAATATGCAAAGTGTTGGTGTGTCAGAAGAGGATGCTAGGGACAGGTTGAGATGGAGTAAGATGATCTGCTGTGTTGTTAAAGTGTAACAGTATAGTGATCAATAACCCTCTGATTAGTGGCATTACAGTGGTAACTGTGCTGTGTGAGCTTCATTCATTAAGCCTCAGTCAGCAGAGGAGTCATTAGTTACAGGCACAAACTGACAGTTGGACACCTGTTTCAATCATGTAATCTGCACGTATTGATAGAAACACCACAGCAATAGTTTGACATGGTGAGAACGTGTTTTTGTGCTTTCTTGCAGACTTGTGAATGAGAAAATCAATTGAGCCTGATGTTTGTACACTAAATATACAGCTACTGCCAGCAGATAATTAGCTGAGATTAGCATAAAGCCAGGAAGCAGGGGAAAATATAAAAACACAAAAAATGAACAAAAAACAAAACACACAGGCACATTTTGCACAGTCAAATACAGTGTGGTAGACATTATTATCGCTTTAATCTGAGCCATGCTTGCTGTTTTCACTTAGTTCAAGTCTATAGGTTAACATGGTCTGCTAAACTAATCATCTGTTGACTCTAGCTTTACATAAAGATGCATAAAGTTTATTTTCTTGTTCTTCTCTGTGCAGAAAGTTCACTGCATGCACTTCCTGTTCACAAACAACTATTTGGGCATGTTTTTAAAGACTAATATTTAGTTTCTTGGTCACGAAAACAATCATTGGGTTATTGTTTTTCCAAGATAAGCTCTTTCGTGTTGTTGTGAACACACAAAAGGCAGAAATCTTTGAAATGGGTGAAATCTCCCAGAGCAGCCATCTATCCCTTCCTTTCTTTCATCTCCCAGTTTGCTCACAAACAAAACAGGCCTACCAAAGAGTCACTGTGACAAGATCTTGCCTGCTTAACCCTCCCCAGCCCATATTTACAACAAGAACTTCAGCACTTGAAAATGTTCTTTACCTCAGTATTTAACAAAGCCTGCCTGTTTCCTCCACATGAGCACAGACATTTCAGATGGAGTTCTCTTGCCAAGTCAAACTAACTGGTCACATCCAGTCAAAAAAAAAGTTTTGTTCCACTCGATGTAAAGAGACCTTGCTGTGTACTTTTGTGGTGTATAATTAGACCCTCTCGACATGGGTGGTGCTGCAATTGAAAACAAAACATGATGTACCAGGTCCCACCCTGATTTTAGGTATTCCATGGAGCCTTAAGAGACATGCTTAGATATTTGTCTCACAAGGTGCAGTCAGTGTACATAATTCATATATCTTGTGTTTAATGGATTTTCACATCAATCATCCTAGACATTATAAAGCCACATATATTATCTGCAAACTGCTAACCATAACTTAGCCAATTAGTACTGTTTATATACTAATATTTTATGTGGGGTAAATTGAATGTTACAATGAAACATCCCAGACACATGAATAAATAGTTAACAAGTATTTTACCCAGCAGCAAAGCTGTTTCTTCAATATGACTGCCTTGACCTGCTAAGTGTATTATCACTTTAGGCACCTAGGTTTGTCCATGGCCAGCGTCAGCATCCTGGACAGGCCCCTCTGGCTCAGGCTCATCCAAAAAGCTACTATCACCCCTCAGCTGAATTCCAACACGATTTAAAAATAAGACCTATGATTTGGTAATAAAAATGTTAAAACACCCACATTACACTGTAATAACAATCATGTTAATTTTTCAGTTAATAGTAACATACTGTAACATGTCTGCACAAACTCTTTCCAACTAAAAACGGCTCGGCTATCATTAGTTTATAAGGCTGTCTTTAATGCATGAAAGTGCGATCTCACTTGAAACTTGCAAAATATATTCGCTATGAACATACTGGGCATTTATGGTTATTATAAATGCATATTGGTTCATGATGTCATTTTAGACAGGTTGTTTAATCTTGAATTTGTCATGTAGGATGCTAAGGTTTTTCCTGTCATTTGTTTTGATGATTTACGATATATATATATATATATATATATATATATATATATATATATATATATATATATATATATACATGCATCTCAAGTTGCTGAGCAAGTGCTTGCCATTCCAGTCACTCATTTTTCTTCTTCTGTCTAACTGTTGTGGGTTTTTCCCCACATGGCACAGTCACCAAATGCCAGAGCCTCTCTGAAGATTGAGACATTTTTAGCAGTTCAACCAGCTGTTTCTCACAGAAAAAAAGGAAAAAGCAGTTGCACTTGTCTGGCAGCTTCTGGCATTTTGGCAAATGGTCCTGTGGTTAAGGGTGTACACTCAGTGACGGGATTGTCTTGCAAGGTGGGGTTCAGAATATGCAAGGGGATAACTTTTGGAGTGCCACATATTTCCATGTGTGAGACAGTCTCACAGTAACACCCTATTCGTAAGGGTCAGTATCAATAACCCACAACTGCAATATTCTTAATCCCTCTGGATTAGGGCAAAGCATTCTTGGGAGGCTGAGTGTTTCATTCAAAGCTGTGTGACAGATGACAGACTGAGTTATGTCTTCCGATAGAAACACCCACACTCAGAAAAGGCACAATAATATTGATTTAATGGCAACATTTGATAATATTATACTTCTGATCTACAGCTCTGTGTTGCAGCTTTAGATGCAAATAGCTGGCATCAACTCAAAAATCACAACTCACTGAAGTGTCGTTTTCGCCGTTAGCGATGGCCACATCACGGTTCTTTTTTCTTCCCACAGCATGACTGCTTTTCAGGGAGCAAATGGGGACAATAGAAATAGCTGTGCGCATGATGTCCCCTGCTGGCAGACTGTGTTTAGTGCAACTTGGAGCATTTTTTTTTCAGTGAGTATTGGAAACATCAGGCATTGTTAATGAATGGTTTCAGAGCTCAGTTTTATGTTTAGTATGAGCTAAAGATAATGGATAACATTATGTCTGAGTGTGCATGGTTTTAAGGCAGGCAAGCCTTTGTCTTAAGTGGTCATTTTTATAAAAAGCTAGACAATAGCTCCCCCTAATGGTGACTGAAAATAAATACAAACTCCTATTTTAAGTGTTTTCTTTTACTCGCAATAAGTCAGTGCTGTCTCCTCCCACAGCTCTCAGAGGACTGAGAACATGGCTTCATAGACTAAACAATAAAAAAAAATGAATATTGTCTTTAATGTCAACAGCAGTGGTGGTGAATGTGTTTTAGATGGATGTACAGAGCAGTCTCCATACAGGAATCTAGGCATCTATGATTTTGTACAGTAGCTCACTGCATTATTATCGGTAATATTTATCCTGCTTTATATACTTATACATGTGTCTTATAGCTATAGCATGACTCACAGCAGAAGGTCACTGGCACTAACCTTCTGAGAAGGGAATATATTCAAGCATCCTCTAGAGAGCTGAGTTACAGACTGTTCCAAAGTATAGGTAATTCACTTTTAATAAGGAATACACCCATACAAAGTCAGGTGTGGAAGAGCGAGAGCTCTAACATTATTCCCTTTATTCCTGCACCACCCATGTCTCTTGATCCAAGTATAGGTTCCAGAAAGAGAATTAAAAATATTTCAAATAGTTTCTGCAAGGATACAGGTCTAATTGATTTCCTCTGTGTCTTTGTCTCTCCTGTGATTCATCTGCTTCATGGAGGAGCGGAGGAAAGAAAGAGGATGAGGGAGGAAGAGAAGTAGGAAGAGAGAAAGAGAGGCCATCAGAGGTCTTCTTCCAAAGCGAAAGGAGGTTCTGCAGACGCTCTGCGTCCCGAGCCAATCCATCTCCACAGACTGAGATTCATCAGGGAGAACACCTGCACTGCACTGCTCTGTACAGAGCTCTGCCTGCATGCTTGTCTTCCCGAATGCAGCAACATCTGGCAGAGGAGCAAGTGTATTAAAAAAAAAAAGAACATCTGCACAGCATCAAGCAGCCAAGTAAACAAACAGCCCTAATGAAAGTGGTAACGGTTCCCAAATACAAGGGTGCATTGTCAACCACCTATTTTCCTTTAATTAAGAGCATATTAAGCACTGGCAATGTTTTCTTCTGAGCCTATTGGGGAAAATTACAACAGCTCAAAAGACTTCTCACGTGTGTCTCCATATGCTTAACAAATAACACATAATGTGCAGGGATATGCTGGATTATGCTTTACACTTGAAATATTCCACAAGATAGCAATATAATATGCACAAAAATAAGCATTTATGCAGAAATGCACTGTTTGTTGCACACAGCAGTGCATACTTAAAAATAAATGTACAGTATAGTGATGCTCTTTCATCAGTGAGCATGCAACTATACTACAAATCAAAATACTGTGCAGTGTACCATGCACTGGCATTGAAAAACATCGCAAATTCAATGTAATTAAATTTGAATGACATAGTGTAGACGTAAATCCTTGTACACACCCATACATAGACACACACATGCACAAAAAACACAAAGTGCACACTCCTTGTCTCTCGTTCCTTTTCATAAAAGAGCCCCGGGACATAATACAGAATCCCTCCAGTGCAGCACAGTTCCTACTGCACACTTGAGTAGGAGTGCATACTGTAAGTACACATGATTGGCCTATAACAGTCATGTGACTGCAGACTGTGGTCCCCTGTGTTAGGTCACAGTAATTGACGCTTCCATATGGTATAGATCAGACGTAGCCTTCACCACGCATTCCTCTGTCACAGAGGCCTTATGCTATCCACAAAAAAGTGAGCCAATCAAACAAATATCTGGTCATTCAGAATCACGCCTTGTAGATACCTTTCCATTAAAGACTGGTTGGCATGTAGAAAAAAAAGCTATGCTCATGTGAGTTTTTTTAAGCATTCTGTGGTTTGATTGGCAATTTATTGTGCCATGTCCAAGGTGATATGGTACTATATGGTTTGTTTGTGGTAAGATTGAAAGAATAATATAAACACACTCACACACACACTACTGATAAGAACAGAAACACTGCTGCTAGTCCATGTTGCAGAACCAACATCCTATTTTAATGGCAGATTATTATCTTGTTCTCTTACCCACATGCACATAGAGTTGTACTGTGGACTAACCATGTCATTGTAATAATCTTAATAATCCTAACTCTCAATAGTATTTCCAGAATCCAGAATATGGATAATCTCATATTATCATACCATAATTCATTGCATGTTTCTGCCTTCACTGCATGCTGTGGTTATAATGTAGTCCTATACAGTGAGACAAAAAAGAGCTATGCTATCTTATAAATAAACCACCATTGTAGTATACGATCCTAACTTTAATAAATCTTATCAGATTGGAAGAATTTGCGTATGTCTTCCTTTCTTTTGTTGATAAAATTAGGTATTTAAGGATAAATGTGTCTGACCCTGTGTCTTTCTAATGTACATGAATTAAATTTAACATACTTTGTTATTTTTACATTTAAGCCCATGTATCCCTCCCCTGCTGGTCCACTGACCTCTGACCCTCACTGACACTGTGAGCATTGAGGGATTTAGGATCACAGCACTGGTTTATTTTTAGGGCTGATGCATTTTTACACAGCTATACAGTTCCAGGTAAATGGCTTATTTTAAAACCAGCTCTGGAACCTGTTCACATTTCATGAGTCATCCAATGTGGGAGTTTATACAGTCCGAAGTAGGCCTGGTAGGCCCTGGAAGTTTTTTACATCGAGCTCTTACTTAAAGACTTGCTTTCCACCGTAAATTATCGCGATACGTGTCGATTAGTTGATTGGAGAGCTGTATAATTATCATAAATAAATAAAAACTTTAAGCTAGTATCCAAGTTCCATGTCTTAACAATAAAGACAGGTCCATTTTCAAGAAATTTACCCTTTCGTTTATAATCTAAATTGGCAAGTAAAAGATAAATGAACTACTAATGTAAGGTTAACCGAGTAGCAAAGTTAATAGGATAACGGTTCCTTTCGGACGAGCGCGTGCTTGGTTGCTAACAGTGACGTAGGTACAGTTTAAAAAGGCAAATATTTATTTATTTATTTTTAAATTTTATATTAAGTTAAAGAAATTTGTTTAATTAAATCGTTAATTTGTTACAGTGCTTATTCCCATTTACCAGCGCCAAAGTTGTGGGTTAAAAGAAAAAAGGCGTACTGTCTCTTTAAGGCAGCCAGCCAGTCTCTTTCGTATTGATCAATCCACCATTTTCCAACACAGAGCGGCGGCAGTGCTAACACAGCTCCGGCAGCGCGAGAGAGAAGAGAGCCACCCCTCTACCTGGAGAGGAAGCCAGGGACCGGGGGCAGTCATGGCAGCGAACATGTACCGGGTTGGAGGTAAGGTGGAGGGGGCAGTATTTTAAGATCTTCCCGTAATTTTTTATGGCGGACTCGCCATGATTAACGTCGGTTCTTTTATGTATTTACAGCGCGTGGTCCGTCTTTTGCTTCCCTTCTTTTATTTCCCTAAAGCTAAAGAGCCTTGTGCTTCACAGATGATGATGATGGTGACTGTGAAGAGGAGGATGGTGATGAAGAGTAGTGGTTCTCTTTACAAAACTGCTCCCCGGATTTCCTCGCTTCTTTTTGCGTTTTTCTTGCAACTTAGCAAACAAGTACTTTAGTGCAACGATGCACTCTGAGTAACATGCATTGCGCTTCTATATATTTTGATGTAACGTAGCGGATATATTCTAAAAGTTTTGCGTGCCATTCAGCTACAGCCCGGACTGTACACTCACAGCCATAAGTAACATCGTAAGTGCTTTAAGTGTCCTGCAGAAACCTCTCAATGCTCACAAGACAGCAGCAAGGAGTGCATGCTCTTAAAATGCAGGGAAGGAGTGGGACAAAAAGTTAAAGACAACACTTTACATGCAGGAACCACTAAAATTCTCAAAACATGCGTAGAGATCCGTTTTACACATTTATAACCAGTGTCTCTTCGCTTCTTTTGTGCAGGCAATTCAACTTAATACCTAATTAAAATTCCTGATTTCCCCTCCCACTCATTTTTTCCCTGCATATGTTCCCCTGATTTACATCCCGTAGGTACTGTGTGAAAATGAAAACACGAAAACCACTATAGCTGCACTGTATTTTAAATAGAATGTGCTGTTTTTTGAGGGGGTTTGCAGTGGAGATGCATAAAAGAATGGAGACCTTTTTAGATGTGTCTTCAAAAAACTTCAAATTTAGCTGTCAAAAAGTGTCACCACACAGAGGTTTGATATGAGGGCTGTAATGCAGATGGCAGTCGTAAGCATTTGCAGGACAGTTTCTTTATTCTTTCTTTATTCATCCACTTTAGTGTCTTTTTGGACTCTGTGGCCATTTGTCAGTAGAAAAGGGAGGGAAAGCAAACTGATTATATTTTTAAGATTATTAAGAACTGATGTCTTTTGAAATATGACTGATGTGATTGCAGTTGGCTTGGAGCATGCATCAGAAATAGCCTATGCTTAAGTTAATGGCATTGTTATTTAGTCAAATGAAACAAAGCCTACCTGAGTGAGAGCTGGATTATGTTGGAGCAGGGTAAAAAGTTAACACTTTACCAGCCAGATGTTACTTAGTTTTGTATTTCTGTTTACGCTGTTAGTCTCTTACACTGACATACCAACCAGTTAAGCATGTATGTCTTGTTTGTAGCACACTAATTTGCAGTAAAAAAGGTTGTTTTATTTATTTCATATCTACCAGCTTTAAGGTTGTGTAGTTTGACTAATTTGTGAAATCTAATCAATCAGAATGGATTAAACATTTAATGCTCAGTCATCAAAGCAAAGTTGATTACTTTTTTGGAAAAGTGAAAAAGTAACAAGTAAGCTCAACCTTCATAATTTAATTTAAAACTACAAAACATAATTTAATAAGCATAGTCTTAATTTGTCCTACAATCACAGTTCTAGTTTAAAAAAATAAAATCACAGTTCTAGTTTGGCCTAAAAATAGGCCTCATAATTGACTGAAGCTTCTCCAGGCCAACACCAGAACAAAGCAGAAGCCCACACAAAGATGGCTGCTTCTTTGCAAGACAATGCAGGATCATCTTGGAAAAGCAATGAGTCCCCTTGAATGAGCAGTGGACAAAAGACAAAAGGTCTTGATGTCTTTGTTTTCACCATCCAGGCCACAAGCCACTCTTCCGGTGCCTGCAGCACTTCTTCCTAGTGCTTTCCCTCATGTGCAGGAAAGTGTTGGTGACTAAGTGTAGGCTATACGATAACTTTTAACCATTTCAGCGGTTGGAAGACGTTTTTATGAATGCAGTGAAATTTAAAAAAGCCTCTAAGACTTGCTGACGACTTGTTTTCCCCAAGTGAAAACAATTCTTTCCTGAGATGTTCTAAATTTGGTTGTCAAGATGTATAGAAAGTTTACTACAATTTTTGCTAGTGGGTACTCAGACCTACCATTGAAAAAGAGGACAGGCTTTTAAAACTGTGGAGCTTTGATTTTGTAGTTAATATTACAGGAAGTTGCTGGTTGGTGTTAAGCCAGGTTCAGTTTTTGGCCAGGTGATCCCCTGTTTGTTTCCTTTAAAATGAATTTCTACAACAGGCTTCTGAATGTGGACCTACTGTGATAGAGATGTTCCAAAATATAGTAAAAGATGCCCTGTTTGTATTTTCTCAAACTGTGTTGCTCTGGTCAAAATATATTTCTACCTAGAATGAGGATTGTGGGTTTTATTCCCCCATCACCTGCATCGGAACTGAAGTATGAGGCCATATCCGAGGATGTTATGATCACAAGGAATGAGTACAGGATGCAAACACTTATTCGGTTGTCATATGGGTAGGGGTGTTATTTAAAGAAATAATTGGAAAATACAGGATCCATCCTTTAAATAAGAACTTGCAGTGGAATGTTTGGATTGTGACAGCTCTTGCACAGAGTTTGCAAAATGTGTTGCATTGTTTACTAACTTAAAAAGTGAGAAACTTGGGTGTTAATGCCCACATTTCCTTTGGATGGTGAGGATTTTCTACAGTAATTATTCAGAATGTGCCTGAAGGTGTTGCACTGTTTACTAATCTACAAACTGACTAAATTACAAACTTTGACAGTGCCCACACTTTGTTTGGCTCATGGCTGGTGTTAATCTCCCACGCTGGCAGTTGTGTCTCTTGCAGGGTCTGGTGGGTGTACTCGCTGAGTGGCGAGCTGAGGCTTCTTTGCTTCAATCCTGCCAAGTTCAGGACAACTAGTTGGACAGATGCATGACAACCTTTTTACATCCATTCAGCAAAGTATCCCCATCATTGTGTTTCTGAGGGGGGTCAAACTGCCCGAACGCCCATCACAATAACCGCTGTTTGCTAGCTTCCTAGTGTTGCCTATGGGCTTAAAGGTCTGGTTGTCTAAACTTCACTAGAATGAATGTTTGAGAAAAGAGTGGAAAAATTTGCTGATTTATCGCGTTTAAGTGCAAGCTGCAGTGCCTGCTGCAGTATGATTGCAAGGTGTCATGGGAGTTGTGATCTAATTATTATAAGATCAAATCCATCTCAGCCTTAACACCACTGCTGACTTTATACGAAACTGCTTTTTAAACATTTTTTATTCCTCGGTGTAAAATATTATAATATGTCAGAAAAGTGAGCGGGACGGGATATGAAAGACATATTTTTGTCTATTTCCTGCTTTTGCCAGGAATCCTAGCAGATACTAGCAGGCCAGGTAGATTGTATAGACTGTACAGAGGTGTATGCATCTGTGCATACAGCTGATCGTACCTTAAGTGATTGTGAGTGATATCAAAGTGTGAAAATGAGGTGCGAGTTTGACTTTAGGATATTAAATTAGCTTCTATTACCATAGAAACCTTCATCCATACTATGGCAGTCTATAATCTCGTCTGCGGTTGCCGCTTCTGACAACAGACACACCTCTCCGTGTGACTGCATGAGTAAGCATCGGATGGGGTGTGAGCTGTGGAGGGGGTGTGTTTGCTTGGACTAACGTGGGCGGATGTTCATGCTCTTCCTCTGCTGCCTCTCCAGCTCCCTTTCTAGCTCTAGCCCAGCCCTTGAGGAAAAAAAAGAAAAGAAATATGACTAAAGTATGCTGTACTACGTGTAGACATTGTATTCTCTAGAGATGAGTTTGAAGCTGGAGCACTTTTTGAATTTGAAATAAATTGCATCCTTTCATTAAGTTGAAATATTTGGATATGCCGTGGTGCAGCTTTATTGGGGCCAGCATATTGCAGACTAAATAGAAACAAAGATCGGTTGGTTACTGCGTTGTTGGTTTTTCTGTCACATAATCACAGTGTTGGTAGAGCTGTCTTTTAGGGATGTACAAGTAGACTTCCAGCTATCGTTTGAAATGTCTATGAATCTGATGATTAACCACACAGTCTGTTGAAGGTCAGAAAATAGTCCCATCCCAAGTCATGAATACACGAGGAGAGAGGTGTAACTTTGATTTCAGTAGTCAGTGAGACGTACTAGAAAACACATACACAGAATGTACCTTTTACTAGGTATGAACAAAGTTTTATGACTGCTTAATTTTAGACTGTTTAAAAGTGCCGACAGGATCAGCGAGTCAGGGTTAGAGTACTTGAACGAATGCTGTGCCAATTTATGTTCTGGATACACTAAGACAAAACAGGAAACTGCAGCTGTACTTGTCTACATCTTCACTACAGTAATGATCCTGTTAAAATTGTTTTGAACCTCTTGCATCATTGCAACAGTGCGGTTTTCTTATTATGTTTCCCACTTCAGCTGTTATAAAGCCGATGATTGGCTGTTTGAGGGAACTGCTGTCTTTTGGTGTTGGTCACAGATTTCGGTTCAGGATTCTTGTATCCTCTTTGTGATGTCTGAGATATGTAGAAGCTACAATCAGAAATGTAATGAATTTAACATGTTAATTTGCTGTTTGTTAACTAATCTAATAATTCAAATGGCTAATCACTGCAGCTTTAACTGTACTACATAGGTTATAATACGCTAATACACAGATTCCCAGCTGTTTGTCTCATGACTGTGCCTACTCAAATGCCTTTAACTCAGAGTGTGTTGCAGGGTGTGTCCCTGAGCTGTTCGACAAGTGATGTTCCCTCTGGGATTGCTTAATTTAAATTGCTTTAAGAAACTCTCAATGACAAAGTTGTTTAAAAACACAGAGATTTAGGTAAAAAGATGAGCATAGTGTTGGTGAATTGTGCCATTCCTTGTAATGTACTTTCTGGAAAGCATATTTAACATAATAAACCACTGCAACTATGTAAAGCAGTTTATCGATGAGACCACCAACACAGTATAGTTTTCAGCCAGAGCCATTCAGAGATGTCCTGGGATTTGGACTGTAGGCCCTTAAAATGTGCATCTTGGATTATCCTGGTCACCTTAACTGAAGTTTACAGTGAATTTCTGGATACAGGTTATTTTGATTGTAATTCGCACACCTGTTCCACTTCATTTTAGATTTTGCCCACCTTTATCTCTTTCTGGTTGATTATTTATCTCATGTTTTCTTTCTCTCTGTCTCTCATCATTGCGTCTCTGCCAGTCTGTCTCTCTGGCCTGGTTTGAATCAGCCCAGCAGACTCTCTCTTTCGGGGCTCAATAACGTGCCTTGATTGGCTCACAGAAAATTTGACTGCACTATGACATCATGGCCGCCGGAGCCCGCCGATTGGCTGACGCTGATAGTGGGGGATGGAGAGCGGGGTGGTTGTACGCGGGCTGATGTGACGGGAGGGCTGATGGGAAACCGAGAGACTGATGCTGCTCATTGCCTACAGGCTCTCTCTTTCTGTTGCTCTCATTTTGAGTTCCTCTCCAGCTTGCTCTCCAACAGGCTTCAGCTCCTCACATGTAGAAACTCCAACATTCAACCAGGCTGTTCTGGACAGTCACTGAGCCATTTTCCTCCCATGGTTATTTTATTATAATTTTTTCTTCTTCTGGAGGTGGCAGGAAGGGACACAGGTTGAACTTAAGTGTTTCCATTCTTGGTAACTTAAATTTCCGAGCCAGGAAAAAAAAGAACACGGTGAGCTTTGCCCAAAGTCCCACCTTCTCTAAATGTAGCAGGAGACGTGCTGTCACCAACCAAGGGGAAAAAAAAAATCTTAGCATGTAGTGGCGATTCACACCCAACACCACATCAAACCGAATGTTCAGCATGTGGTTCTGCTTCATTTTCTAAAATGGTTATGACGCATTTTGGCTCCTGATTAATGGGTCCCTCTGAGCTGGTGAGCGTTTGAGGGCCGCAGCTACACGTCATCATTTCTCCCCACGCTTTGTCAAGAGACTTGTCCCTATTTTTTTTTTTTTTGTAAATTAGGATTCTTCTTGTAAACATGGACATTTTGTTTTTCTTTTTTTTTTTGCAACGAAGGAATTTTCTGTCTCGGCATACTGGATTGCAGATTTAAGTCTTTTTCTTTCTTTTTTTGTAAAATCAGATGTGATAAATTTTTACTAAAAGACATCACCTTAACTTATGGGACTTTTTTGTACAATCATTCATAGATTATTCTGCTAATTAACAGAATAATCTACAACCACAATAACAAAGTCCCAATTCGTGCAGGTGATTTTTCTCTATAGTTTTCTCAGTAGTAATTCACGTGATGATTAGTTTATTGATTAATTTACTCTGTGGCTATCACAGCGTCCCACAGCATAAGATGGTGTCCTGGAGTGTGTTGTTTCCTAATCAATAGTCCAAAAAGGAAAGGGTCTGTTTGTTTATGTCAGTAAATTTAAAATTCTAAATCATCACCTTTCTAGCCAATTTCCCTGAGAAAAAAGAGCCAAAGCTTATAATTTAATCTAAATAACTGCTTCTAAAAGTGTATGAAATAACTAATTGATTCATGGCTGCGCTACAGTACAGCTTGTTCTGTTATAGGCAGGTAGGAATAATGGCCGCAGCAGTCAAGGATTACTTTCATTATATTCTGAAAATTCTTTCATTGAACAAACTTAAAATGGGAAAAGAGGTCTTTAAAGAGATTAAAACCGAAATAGATATTTCACTTTCTGTGATGTAAGACCACATGTGAAAGGCATTAGTCACGTTTCAGAAGCTAAAATAAGTTTCAAGTATTATTAATTTATAAAACCAGTTTCTGATTAGTTTAATTAGCTATTCAGTTTCTGTTCATGCTGAACAAGTTTTTTTTTTTTTTTTTTTTTGTTCAAGGATGACTTGACCATGCTTAATAAAAGGATAGTGTCTTGGTCACTTTCCCGCAGTTTCACAGCCAATCTGGTGATCACAACTAGTCACAAGCCAGTTTCTTCAACCCCTGACCTCCGTGCTGCTGACTCACATGTGTGTCTGAAAGCGAGCAAGTCGGATATCTCGTCTTCATTTTCTTTCTCAGTGTGCCGCTCAATTTCAGCTTGGCCTATTTGATATTCAGCAGCGGGACGGAGATGTCACAGTGGCAGTGGAGTCTAGTAACAAGCTGTTACAGGGTGAAGAGTAGACAGGCACGATGTGACGATCTTTTCCCATCTTGTAGCAATGTTCAACAGTAAAAGAGAGTTGCTGGAAGACGCAAGTCATAAAATTTGCACTGTGTATGCCTTCTGAACTGCTTTTGCTACTTGGGGGAAGTGCTAAAGTTTTACATCTTCATGCAAATGATGATTGTTCAGTAGCTTAATGCATAGAACAATTTTTCAAGGGTTTAAATAAAATAAATGTTATCTGCCAACCGTAGCTCTGGAAATTACAGTTATCTTGCATTACAAAACTTCAGACTGGGCGTGAACCTCTTGTATTCAGTTATAAGTGTGGGTGGAGAGAAGAATACCAATAAGCATAGTGGAGCAAAAGGTTTTCCAGTGGAGAAGTCAAGGTGTGCCCCCTATGCAGATGCAGTGGTTGCTTTGCATTATTGCGTGTTAAAGATCAGCGTGGGCGACACTGTCTCTGAGATAGACTTTCAATGTTTGACTGTTGATTATTGGAAATGTTACAGTCAGCAGACATATTAAATATATACATGTCAGATGTGAAGTCATTGGTAGTTCAGTTTATTTTGGTTGTTTGTGAATTGTTAGCAAACGGTTTTCACTCTGGTTCCTCTGAGTCAAAGACGGTGTCTATAAATGCCGGTTTTTCCTGAACAGAGTTGCAGTTGAGAACACCCAAGACGGGACAAAGAAATTCTGCGAATTAGTCCAGATTAGTTTGAGGACTGAGTAAAGAGAAAAAAAACATAAAAAACACTATTAAACTTTGTTCATACTATCGTTCATGGGAAGGAGCAATCAGTATGCTCCTCTGGTATTAAACAGCCAAAAGTTTGATTGTTTTGTATCCTCGGTGCCCTATGACATACATGCATCCTGGCCGTTGCATGGGGAGTACTGAAAGCATACAGTATGTTTGCAGAAACACATTAAATACTGCAATTTGTGCATGCCAGGCATAAATATGAAAATAAAGCTCAAGACAGAAAAGAAAATGCAATGCAGAGAAAATGAATTGCAAAAAACAATTATTTTGCAAAACCAATTCTTCAGCTGACCGTGTGTCTTGCTGTATCTCTGAGCACCCCTACCTTCACCCAATAAGGACCCCAGATAAGTAGTTGCATAAATGATCAATGAAACCTCAAAGAATTCAGTGTTGGAAGTTCCAGCATATAAGCTCTGCAGCTTTTTGTGTTGCAAAGCTTTGAAGAGATTCTATATCCAGTAGTGAAAGCTTCATTTCCTGCTTGGATAATGTGTGTTGTGTAATCCATCTATAGGTTGTTATGTAGATGGAAACATGATATCATCTTACACAAAGTTACAAAATGCCTTTCTAGTCATACTTGTCATTAGTTAAAAAAAAGAAAAAAAGAAAAGAAAAGCCAAATGAGTCATCTGGACTGAGATCTGAAACTAGGACGGGGAGGGAGAGGCAAGACTGAGACTAATGCACTGAGACTACATTTACGTTTTCAGCAGAAAAAAACTTTATCAATGTCTGAATAATTTATTCAGTTGGTTTTCAAAGATGATGCCTAACAACTTTAGAGTCAAAAATGGAATATCTTCCATATTGGTTGAACTGGTTGGTTGAGCAAAACCATTCAAAACTGTTTGAATGCCACCTTTGGGTTTTAAAAGGAAGCTGGAAACAGAACGGCTTGATAAATGCGTCTTAGATAATTGTTTTAATTGTGTTTACAATGTTTTGTGTGAGGATTTTTCCTTTAACTGTGGCACTTATTATTGTGCGGGGTAGACTTGGATGTCGTTGCAGATTATGGGTGTGCTAACAGGATGGGTGCATGCCTAAACCAGTTAAGTGTTGGACACAGGAGGAGCAAGAAATGAAGGCAAGAGTCAGTGTATGTTGCGGCTGTGCTGGTGGAATTTTGGGCGATCTCTGGCCTAGTCGGTCAAGAAGACGGGTCTTAGGGGAGCGTGGGGGGATGGGAGGGGGCCGATTTAGGGTGAAGGGAGGATAGCTCCAGCTCCAGGCAACATACCAAGTGTGGGGTATAATCTGACAGCACTCAGCCAAGACACATGCAGGGCTAAGACCAGGCACCCTACCAAGACTGGGGCCTGTGGGGACATCCTGGTGAGAGCTAAGCCTCCAATGGGCCTGGAGTGGTGCCAGGAGCAACACACACACACACACACGCGCATACACGTTAACACAAATGCATAGTAAATCCACACACGCGTGGTAAAGCCTGTGCAGTGTCTCTCGTACACCCACACACAAATGCAGACACACTGCGCATACAAACACCACCACACATGGGGAGAATGAATGGAGCAATAAGACAAAGAAAGCATGAGGGCTGAGGAAATACAAGGTTTGCTATTTGAATGGAAGGGTTGGAGAGCCAGTTTTGTTGTTTATGTGCGAGTGTGCATTAGCACGTCAACATCTCATTCTGTCAGACTTCCCAACTACAACAGCAACTGCTGTGTATGAAATTAGCCTAATCGAGTTAAATCAACATTTTGTGTATGTCTCTGCTGCACTTTCCTCTCGACTAATCAAGCTGTCGTTGTGTGGTCCAGTTGGAAATTGCCCTGAACGTTTGACTGACCTCACATTGTTAACTGACACTTCTTTGTCTTTCTCTTTCCATTCCCCACTCCGTTTCTCTTTCTGTTCCTCCTTCTCCTTCTTGCTGTTCCTCTGCAGATTATGTTTATTTTGAGAACTCGTCCAGTAACCCACTGCTGATCAGGAGGATAGAGGAGCTGAACAAGGTGAGTGTGAGTGGGTGTCTGAGGTTGAATTTATACCCTTGAATGCAGCACATATCCCAGCACTGTAAATCGGATATTAATGTCTCTATCTCAACCATTCAAGTACACTTTAATAAAGGCACATTTTAACTAATATTAGGTGCTTTTTTTTTGGTATATTTAAGTAAAAATAAAAAAATGTATCTTGTAATGTAGAATAGTTTTGCCATTAAAATCTATTTTCATTAGCTTTTTTGATATCTGAAGCTACTTTATACTTTCTACAGCTTGGCTTGTTCAGTGCAAAAACTCCTCTTAGGTAGGAGGGGAATATATTAAACTGCCTAATTATTTTTTTCACTGTACATGTGTTATTTCACTTCATAATTTATTAGAGTGAACATAACATCTGAACAAATTGCACTTTGATTACAATGCAAATTTTGGTTTGGGGAATGTTGAAAAGAGGCATGTAATGATAGGCTGATTTATTTATTGAGAGAAACAAAATCATTATCTGTGCTGAAGTGTCTCAGCTTCTGAAGTGTGATGATTTGCAGATTTTATTGTGTATGCGACAGCAAATAGGCTTTCATATGGCTTCAGACTTACAGTCATTAAAAAAAAAGAAAATATAGCCTCTTAAAATTATAAGTTTTATATATCAGGGCATCAGAAAAACTTGGTCTTTAACAGGTCTTAAAATTAGGTAAATGTAACGCCAGAAGAAAAACAACACATATTACACCATGTCATTATTTAGCAAATATTAAGCCAAAATGCGGGAGCAGCGTGTGGAAAGACTAAGTATGTGCTAACTGTGTCCACAGGGATTAAAAGTGGAAGTATCAGCCAGGTGCTCCTAATCAAATTCACTTGATCATCATCAAGTATGGCCACCTCTATAAAAGCAGAAGCTTTGTCAGTTTTTTGGTCTGAAGCATTTAAGTGTGTGTGTTAACACAGTGCCAAGGAGGAAAGATGTCAGCAATGATCTTAATGAATCAAATGTTGCTCACCATCAATCTGAGTAGGGTTAAAAGTCAATTTCCAAACACTTTGAAGCCCATCATGCGACAGCGAGAAAGATTATTCACAGTTGCCAGTCTGCACTGAAGTGGACATCCCAATAAACTCACTCCAAGGTCAGACCATGTAATGCTTGGAGAAATTGCAAACAACCCAAGAGCCACATTTAAGACACTATATAGGCCTCAGTAATTGACTGGACAAGACTGGACAAGTATGGCTTGTTTGGAAATTTGCCTCTTCTCATGAAGAAAGAACATGGCAACATGGCTTGGGTAAGGAAAGTCACATCTGAACAAATCGCCAAGACTTCAGGAACAATATCATTTGGACAGATGAGACCCTAGTGGAGACAAACTGTCAAGCACGGTGGTAGAGGGGTTGTGATTTTGGCATGTTTTGCAGTCATTGAGTCAATTCTTGTATACCCAAGTATTCTAGTCAAATGTGAGGTCATCTAAAGCTTGGCTAAAATTGTGTCAATCACACTAGCAAATCTCTTCTAGAGTGGCTGAAAAGTGAAAAAAAAATCCAAGTGATTCAATGATCCAGACAAAGTCCAGACCTCAGCCTGATTAAAATGCTGTGGTGGGACCTTAAAAGAGCTGTGCATAAATTAATGCCCACAAACCTCAATGAACTGAAGTAACACTGTAAGAAGAGTGAGTCCAAGTTCCACCACAACAATGTGACAGACTGATTAAGTCGTACTTAAAATGATTTCAAGTTATTATTGCTAAAAGTGGTTCTTAAAGCTATTGACTCATGGTATGCAATTAGTTTTTCACACACTGCTTCTGCATTTTGGCTTAATTAAATAATGACACATTGTAAATGCCATGTGCTGTTGTTCATCTGAGGTTAAATTTACCTGGTTCTTAAGCCTTGTTATGGACTGCATTGTGTTTTTTTTTTTTTTTTCTTAATGCCCAGATATGTAAAGCCTTAGAATTAACAATGGGCGTGCTTTAATTTTTTACTGTTAGTGTGTTTTTAGACAATGCACTACTTGAATATGGGATGCTAGTCTTGACAAATTCTACAGACTAGATCTTAATGAAAAGAGAAACCAAATGTTAGTAGACAGATTTTTATTATCCTTTTAAATGTATGATTTGTGTGGTGCATATAGTAAATGTTGTGTTTTTATTCAGCATAATGCAGTAGTGAAAGCAGTATTGCGTTATAGTGTCACATTAATGATGATGTTGTTGTTAAGGTGTTGGGTAAATCCCAGCCTGCTATTTGGTACGTTGTTCAGTTAAAGAAGCAGAAAAAGAGATGTCTCTGTAGACTAGTTACAGGTGCCTGCTGTCTGTCCCCTGTTCCAGGCCTGTGCTGAATAATATGGAGAGTGTTTAATGTGATTGACACAGAGCTCAGAGTCGGCCTTCTATTCTGTCTGTCACTGTCAGTCTCTGTGCTCCGCGGGGATCTTTGGGTTTCTCTTCCATATGGCCTGAGATGCTGGTTTAGAAAATACAGTGTCTGAGGGGAAAAATTTCCATTGATCAAAACTGAAAACTGATCAAGTTAACAGTTTAGTCTGAAAACCTTTCTGCAGTCTAAAGTGCACACCAGTAGGTTTGCCTGCTGATTAAAATGTGAAATAAATATGCAGTGTATAGCTTTCATGTAACTTGCATGCACATTTCTCTGTGTCTATTTATGATAATATTGTGAAAGGAAACATATATTTCACTGTTAAAGTCACAGATCTTACTTGGGCATGTTGCTCAGGTATATTAACAGCAGCCAAATTATATTTGAAGCCTCATCTTTTTCCCAACCTACTCTCTGGGATGCTCCATCATTCTGTATACATGATGGAGTATTTCTTGTTCTGCTCTTGAGGTACTGTGTGAGCTCCAGGGCCACTCTACCCAAAACCTGCATCAGGTGAAGTGCTGGTTCTTGTGCTACCTCATGGAGGCTGCAGAGCAGAACAATGACTGCTATGAGCTAGCTGCAAGTTCGTGGATTTGGTGTCCCCCAGCGAGACAAGAGACTTGAAGGAGAAGCAGCTGATTGTGTTGCTTAATTAATTGTTGGTTGCAAAGTACTTGGCAAGTAGAATATTTGCAATGGGGCACATGCACCCCCAAGAATATCTAATTTAATGTGAAACACTCCTTCTTATTCTACTGTCCTATATTTAAACTCTGATCCATTAAAAAAAAAATCCTGGATAAGCCTTGTTTTTCATTTCTTACACACAAACTCCAATGATAGTGCTGACCATAAATGGCTATAGTACACTAAATAAAGTTCTTACAGCTTAAATGTGCACATACATAATTTTATGAAGTGATACTGGAAATGTTAAGATTAACTGTGAGTCATGTCATGTCATGCTATATGTGCTGTCACAGGGTGCTGTGGGAGTTTTATTTTATTCAAAACTTTCTTTTTTTTCAAAGAAAATGTTTTATTTTGCAGCCATAAATGGGCCAATTATCTCTCCTCTGTTCTATGGCCTTTGTTCAAAAATGGAACTGGAAAATTGGATTTTAATTATTTGATGATTGGGAAAGTAGAAAGTCTGCAGAGCTGAAGTGTCTACAGAATGTAAATCTGTGTTAGGTGTTCACTTTGTACTTTGTTTGTCATCCCTTCGTTCCTCGTTCAGTACACAATAAACTCATAAAAAAGTTAGTCAGTACTCAAAACTTAATGCATAGTGATTTGAAAAAGGTAAAAGCTACAACTTGGTGTCTAAATTATACTTAGTATCTTTTACACTTTAAATAATCTTACTAGGATTACTAGTTTCTGTTTTTAGGTAGTATTCAATAAAATATTGTCATGCAGATTCTAATTTAAAAACAGTTCTGCATGAAAACATCTATGTAGAAATTAATGTGAAGGGAAAAGAGCTTGGGCTTGCACAGACACAGTCCTCATCACTGCAACACATGATTTTTTTTTTTTTTTTTTTTTTCTTTTTTTGGAGGATTGCTGTGGCCACTTTGTTTTCAGGCAAAGTTAAAAAACTACCCTCAGTTATGGGTTTTTCATCTGTGTGCGCGTGCCCGTGCATGCGCATGTTGGTTCTCTGTGTGAGGCACCACTTGTTGCCATGGTAACGCTGATTGTCTCTGGTTTGCAGACAGCCAATGGGAATGTGGAGGCCAAAGTGGTGTGTTTTTACCGGCGCAGGGACATCTCCAGCACACTCATCGCTCTGGCAGACAAACATGCAAGTGAGTGACCGACCATAACCCAGCCAGCCAAAATCATGCATCAAACAAAACTGCCAACCAGGACATGAAACATTTCTTTCTGACAACGCTCTGCAGTCATTTTCCACTGCAAACTTGTGGTACTTTCACATCCAATCGAACAAGATTTCCCTGAACAGAAAAATACAGCTCTGCTTGTTGTTTGGCTTGATTGTAAGCTTGTTTGCACTCCAGATTTTATCAAGGGGTGATACAAAATTGAAGTTTGTTTTCTTTTACCAAGCTGGTCCAGACTTTAGCCCCTCCTCTGATAGACTGGCTTGCAGAAAGCATTCAATAAGTTATGTATATCAATATGGTAACGTCTGGGTGTTTGGGTGAGTTTAGTGCTTGAATATGCTCCTGTCCTTCAAAACTTGGAGCAATGCTGCTTCGGCTCCATCTTAGGTGGCTTTGTATGTTTTTTTTTTTTTCGTTTTTTTTCTTTTTAAGTTCTGGCTACCAGGAAGTTTTGTCTGAGAGAAGTGCTTGCAAGCGGTGGTTTTAAAAATAGGGAAGGGGAAATATAGAAGCTCCGTCAGAGGGACATAGAATGTGATGGTGGGTTTGTTAGCAGTAAAAGAAAGTAGTGTAGATGAAAACTGTTAACAGGTAACAGAAGTATGTCATTTAAAGGCCAAACTATTGAGACTACTAGGTCATGTCCCTCGTGGTCAGTTGGAAATTACGCCTTCAGGGCACTGCTCCAGAGTGCCTAAAGAAATAGAGAAGGATACAGGATTTATTGCCACTTAGAGATATTGCTTTTGGCATGACCACCTCTTCCATATCACCTCTTTGACCATGTAAAAGGCAGCTTTTTTGACACATGGAGGTACATCGAGGTCCCACTATGGGCCTTTTATGAGGTAACTATGCACAGTTTGACTACATATATTTAAGGCACTTTGTCTGTTTTCCTTTAATCTTTGCATTTTCTTCTTATTTTATTGTAATCTTCTAAACATTTTTTAACTGAATAAAAACCTGTGCAGTTTGCTTGTTAGTTGAATACGGTTGTAAACCTTGTCTGCAAGCCAACCTTGCCTTGGAAGGTTATATCTATTTTAAATTAACTTGAAAAGACTTGAGTTCATCCTCATTTGAAACTGTTGTCTATCTATTGTGTATTTAGTCTTGTGGGAAGATATAATCACCCACTACTACCCACTACTTAAGTTAGTAATCTGTATCCATGCTGCCACAGCGGAGCATTTGGTTGCCTCGCAACAAGATGGACCTGGGTTCAAACCCAGGAAGGTTAATGCAGCCAATGTAAGAGGTTCTTAATCTCACGGGTTCTCACTGGTTAAATAGAGGCTAAATAGATCTATGAACAGTTATTTTTCATATCGTCTGTCATCAGGAATCTGATATTCACCTGATATTCACCTGTGTCAGTGGTCATGTGGCAGCAATGTAAAAGAATCAAACAAATCAAATGGGTCATTCTGTACTCATCAATCACATTTTTATTATTTTTTCCATTTCTTTGAACAAGTCATTTCTCTGACGTCGCTCCATTTTATTGCATGTGTTTTTGGCCCACTTGTAATCCTGAATTACTGATGTACTTTCCTAGGTGACTGACAGAAAGCAACATACTCAGCTGGTTCCTACTATAACTGTTATACAAAAGAGCAGATATAGCTAAGTAGAATAACACATTAGCACTTTTGCTTTCTCTGTGTAATGGAGTGTTTCACACTCCTGACATACTCAGGTTCTTGTGGAGGCTCAAAAAGACTTTTGGCTAAAGCAGGTACACTTGGTGTCCAGAGCAAATGTGGCCTTCTGTGTCAACACAAAGTTTTATCACTTAGACTTAAAATTAATATGTAAGCACTCCTAAAACAGATTCAGCTAAAGCAAATAGAAAAAATCTTTGCACGTTATTTGACGTCCATTTTTTTCTTGTGATAACCAGCAGTGGAAACACTGACATCCTTTAGTCGAGACCAGCAAAACCAGCCACCAGACTTTGACTGGGTGTGGCAGGATAAATGTTAGCTCTTCGGGTGTGAAAGTGTGTGTGTGTGCGTGCGTGTCTGAGAGCTACCAAGTATCCTGTTAGAGTGTGTGTGTGTGTGTGTGTGTGTGTGTGTGTGTGTGTGTGTGTGTGTGTGTGTGTGTGTGTGTGTGTGTGTGTGTGTGTGTGTGTCTGTGTGTGTGTGTCTGTGTGTGTGTGTCTGTGTCTTAACCACAGCATCTACTGAGGAGGCCTGGGGGTTGTAACCATGACAGAAGGGGATTGTTTATTCTGCTGGACCACACAGCATCAGCTTGTTAGTGTGGCGTTCTTTTAAGAAGGTCTGATTATTTTTGATGTTTTTGTTCTTGCTCTGGTGTTGATTGAAAAGGAAATATGCTCTTATTGTATATTGGAAAGAGTCGTGAAATATTGCGAGCTGTGATATTTGGGTATTTTTGTGGATCGCTTGTATCCTCTCTCTGGTTTGTTGATGAATAAATATGAATGTATAATCAGGGTTGCAGTGTTAAAAACAATACTCCAATAAAGCTAGCGTTATATGGAAGTTGCAGTGTGATGGATATTGCATTATGAATGTTGTAGAGTAATGCATCAGTGGACTGTTCCTATATAGACCTCTGCCAGCTGCAGTTCAGTGAGGGGGCTTCTAGACATTTTCAATATGTAAAAAATGCATGGAAGGAATTGCTGTGCACCACATGGGTGTGGGCTGCATCCTGTCTGCATTTATGTAGCTGCAGCCCCACTTTGGCTGAGTGTATATGTGTATCTGCATGCTTGTGTGGGTCCGCGTGTTATAGGTGCATGATGTACTTGAGTTTTTAGCTCTGGGCCCTGTCGGAGGAATTGCTGAAGGGGTGCATTTAATTCAGTTTCGTTGTGGATCAGCGGAGGATGGCGGTGGTGTGTGTGTGCTTTTAATGTGTGTCTGCTGTGAGTCATTGATCAAATATTTTGCTTGCAAAGATTCAGAGCACTCCCTCAATGGGGCCTCCGAATCCAGTGGTAGCCCCTCCCCTGTGAGTGAAGCAGGCTCCTGAGTGGTCAGCCTCTGTGGCAGATTTGCCATTTTACCTCCACGGCCCCTCCTTCCACACATTTGAATTTGCCATGACTCAAACCTTTTTTCTATTTTGGAGATGTCGCTCCTTGCTTCTATAAACAATAGGAAACACTGTTGCCAGTGAAATGATGCACAGAAAGTTGAATCAGGTCCTGGGCTAATGTTATGTTACATCGACCTCTCTTTTTTCAGGCTAAAATAATGTCCAAAAACAATGGAATATTCTTTTTATTATGTTTTTAATGTCGAATAACTAAGTGCACTCACGGTATAGGAGTTTGCACATCATCCCGTATACAGTTAGAAAGTAATAAGCTTTTACTGTGAGGAATAGCCTCATCAGCTGTAGCTATTCAGACTGTCTTTGTCTTGTCTTTCTTTGTACAGCAGTGACTTATGCCACAGCAGGACTCACACTTTACCTACCACGAGCAAATAAAAACAAAAGAAATGTTTAAGAAAAGTTTCAAGAAAAAAGTGTACTGTAACTATAGGAATATTTATGTTTTTGCCTACATGAAATGCTGACATGTAGCTGTACAGATGGTTGTATACCATCTGGATTTTCCAGAATAATGCACCATGTAGCAGTCACTTTCAGGTGTTTCAATATTGTGTAAACAAATAAATGAAAACCTATGAAAGTATGAAAATAAATTCATATCTCCGTTTTCTTCAACCTGTCAGCTTCAAGTGGTTTACTGTTTGTTGCTAAAAGATATGCCTCTGGAATGAACATAACTGCTTTTTATTTTTAATGACCTTGTTTTCTGCGTGTATTTACAAGCACGCACGAAAAGAAATTTCTATAAAAACTGCATTTTGTCAGCTATTCAAAACCATACACAGCAACAGCCAGATTATTCTAATTCTATTTTCTACTTCCTGATGTGTTCTACAAAAGCTGGTAGTCGTTAGATATGCTATTGACACTGCATAGCAGTTTGAAAGGCACATTTCATCGTGTCTACTGCACTGCTGTAGAAATGATCTTAAACATGTGACCACGTGTAAACGGGTGGCGCAGTGAGAAGATTCTGGGTTGGAATCTATTGTCTAGGTGTACTGTACTTGCGCCCACAGTCTAAAGACAGCCTTGTTAGGTGAACTGCTAATTCTGGATTGGCTTTAGGTGTGGATATAAGCTTGAATGATTGCATGTTTCTCTATATTAGCTTTGCGATGGGCTGGTGTGCTGTACATGGTTTACTTGGCCTCTAACCTAGAGTCAGGTGAGATGGTCTCCAACCCCTTGTGACCCTAACGTGGATCGATGTATTGTTGATGGCATATTTTTCTTTCTCAACATCTGTTATTATAGTTATTATAGTCATTTTAATACTTTATTTAATTGAAAGAAGGTCAGTCTATATGCAACGCTATACATACCTTATTCAAATGGTACAGCTTAAGCTCACATACATGCGTTACTTGTTCCTAAGCCTTTGTAATGTGAGAAGGGTCGGCCTCCATATTGCAGTCATGGCTTGAATCTCTAGAAGACATGATTTATTATTTTGTGACTGTAAAGGCACTTTTGTGGTTATTCCTTCCAGCCAGAGTCAAATGAACATTAATCAGTCAAACCACACAATTTAAAACAATGTACATGGAGATTTGCTTATTATGTCTCTTGGTAGTTACATGTACTTGAATTTCTGAATCTATTCATTCACTGTAGAACCCTTGTGTGTTGTATCCTTAACCCTTTCCTTATGGAGTTAAGCTATAGGGATAAAATGTGGTCTGCTGCAACGACTGAACAACATCCAGGATGATTTTTGTGGTTTGAGGGGGAAAAAACAAACAATGCACAAGCAAAACTTCAGTGAATGCATGCTGGAGCTGAAGTCCCATTGTAACCATTATGCAACCGGCACAAAAAAATGATCGGCACTCCAACACTGCGTTGTCGTCTTCTTCCTTTCTTTCTTTTTTTTCTTCAGCTGACTGTGTTGTTGTTGTTGTTACTCTTACTTGGACTGTGCTGTGAAACGGGGGGAAATCATCTTGATAGTGCTCTTGGGTGAGATGGAAAGACGTTCAGAATCAAAGTACTTTTTCTTGTTCATCTCACCCTTGACGAGGCAGACCTAAGATGTCTATCTAAAGATTTATTTGAAATGGGTGTTACGCAGCACATAAAACGTTTATATCTAATCATTGATCATGTGGTGGGATTAGGTGTGGTTACTGCTATTTTTGTAGTAGCAGTTAACAACAATAGCAAAAATTCAAGTAACTTGAATGACTTGATTGCAAAAAGATGTTGTAGAGCTCACCATGTAAGTGTTTGTGAGGGTTTCACCCACATTTGCAAATAAAAATAGATTTTTTTTTGGGAGCACATGTTTGAACATAAAGTAGTACAACATTAAGCACAAGTAGGCCCCAGGTTTCTCAACAAAAAACTGATAACACAGCAGCAGCAGTGACAATGCTGTCATTGTTTAATGTGGAGTCTGTCTACACACAAATGGCGTAGAGTAAAGAGGCGGAGCTGTTATTGAGACAGTGAGCTCAGGTGGAGTGAAAAAAACATCAGCACTTTAAAATCTTTACTGGAAAAAAACAAGTGTTCAAAAAGCTCCAATGTGAAGAAAAGCGAAGAAGAAAAGTAAAAATATCTACAGTAAAGCTACAAAAGTTAAAATAAGTGATGAACTATTAACTTGGTGTTCACGATGCTTGATGAAGGCTGACAGCATAGCGGTCTAAAGGGGGATATGGGGTGTACAGTTTTATTTCAAGCGTTTTGTAACATCATTCAGCAGATTTAGGTTAATATAAAGATAATAAATTTAAATAAATTATTATTATTATTTTTCACAGGCCATTAAAAGTATACATTTCACAGTAAAACCCTGAGCCAATGACCCGGTGCTGTTACTCAGGACACTGAATTATTATTAACATTAATTATTAACATCTACACCATCACAACGTCTGCTTTCTGCAGCAGGAGGTGCTTCTTAAGAGCACATGGCAAACCTCAGTTCTGAGAACAGTCAGATGAAGCTACCACATGCTTAAAGGCTTATAGACACACAAAGTCACTAATTCACTGGTACACTTAAACATGAAGACACAAATACTCATGAACACACACCAAAATACAATATTGTTAGTTGTCTTTTTGCCTCATTTTAATGTTAGAAAGTCTTCTAAGAAGACAAAGGCTTTTTTTTTCTAATTCCTTAGTTTAGATTGTATGTATACCTTATTTTATTTAAGAAAAAGAAATCTGGTTTTAAGATGGTATGTAAATAAAATCAAAGGATTTTGTTTTTTTGACAGAGGTTATATCCAGTGATTATTGAAATAATCAACAGCCGCAGCCCAAGTGAGTTAATATCATATCTCAAAAGTAAACGGCTAATGGAGGACAGGGCAGTTAGATAAGTGTAGAAAATATCATCTCAGTATAATGTTGGGCATTTGGTTCATTGCCAAAACCATAGTCAGAATTATTTTGGTGAGTAATTGTTATATTGATCAAAACAGGCCTTTGTTGAACTGTTACTGTAACTGTAAATAGAACTTTATTAGTCATTTGAGCTAATGAGGAGGCAGAGGAGGACATGAGGCAGGATAAGGGTGATGTGATGTGAAGAATGATGGAGTTGGGCTGATATTAGTGTACCTTATAACAGGCCACTGTAGGATGTTTGCAAAGGTATGTGTGTGGAGGTATCTTAAGGCTCAGAGAGAGTTCTTAGTTCAGCACCTGGATTCTGCTTCATATTCCACACACAAAGTTTTTCACTTTGCGTCAGTCCATTGTAAGTGAGCTTTGGGCCCCAGAAGACCACAGCATTTCTGGATCACGTTCACACATGGCTCCTTTTTTGCATGAACTTTAAACTGCATTTGTGGATGACATGGCAAACTGTGTTCACAGACCATGATTTCAGGAAGTGTTTCTGAGCCCATGCAGGGATTTCTGTGACAGAAACATGGCTGTTTTTTAATGCAGCGCTGTCTTAGGGCCCAAATTAGGGCTGCTCAATTAATCGAATTTTAATCTAGATTACGATCTGGGCTTTCAACGATCTTTAAAAATGACTGAGCCGATTATTAGCACCTCCCTCGTGCTTTACTCTCGCGCTGCTCCGTGTGGCAAATCGAGCGCACCTCTCTGCGTTTCGAACACGCGTCACAACAATTAAGAGGACCCGAGGGAAGCTCGGAAAGCTCGGAAAGCTAAGCAGAAGTTATTTGGAGAGGAGAGGATAATGGCTGCTGAAGAAAGAATGCCGTTGGTTGAAAAGAGAGGTAAAACGACTTCAGTGGTGTGGAAACATGGGTTCGCGGAGTCAGACGTGGATCAAATATTGTGCAGTATTTTGAAGTTCACTAAACATTGATGTTTACATTTTTCATTTATTTTTTATATTGCAAACATTTCCACTGTAATCAGTATTTGCACACTATTTTATATTATTTTTTTGACAATCTTTAAAGCCATTATTCAATACATTGTTATTGTTAAATAAATATTGTCAAATAATCGAGATCTCAATTTCAGTGAAAATAATCGTGATTATCATTTTTGCCATAATCGAGCAGCCCTAGCCCAAATGTCACGAGTATCCAGTAATGATTATCAGCCTTGTGCACAGAGATTTCTCCAGATTCCTGGAAACCTTTGATGATATTATGTATTGTTGATGATGAGATATTCAAAGTTTTCACAGTATTACATGGAGGAACATTGCTCAGAAATTTCTTCCACAATTTTGCAGATCAATTTTTTTCCTTTTTGGCAGATTAAGGAACCTTTGCTCACCTTTACCTCTACGAAAGTCTGTCCCTCAATAAGACTTTTTATAACCAGTCTTACTGCCTTTTCACAACAAACCTAATTATTTGCAAAATACTCCACCACACATTTCTTTTAAGTACCACTTACTTTTCCATTGTTTTGTTGCCCCACCCCCAGAAACTTTTTTTGTTCCGAACATGTTACATTTTCTTAGTTTTCTTTTTTCTGCTGTAAATATGGATTTAATAGCTCTGCAAGTCATTGATGTCTTTTGTTTTAGACAGCCTCCCAACTTTGAAATTAGGATTATGATTGAAATTTAAATTCAGTTAATTAAAAAAGTTTCATTTTTTTTTAAATTTAATAGTCATGGATATGATGGATTGGTTATAAGAGGTTTACCAGTGGTATTTTAGTAATTACATGAGCCTCTCTGCAGCCATTTACAGTTCAGTACATTTAAAAAAAAGTGGTCTGTTTCATAGAGATGTAGTCAGTTGGTTAAGTTAACACCAATCAGCTATGCTTTCCTCACCTCCTCAACTTGCCCTGAAGCCTGCTCTCTCCTTTCCTCTCCCTCCTCTCACCATCTCAACACAGTAAGGCGACCCATTCATCAATAATTGATAATTGGCTGGGACAGGTGAGATGGAGAGGCAATTTGTAGAGTATGGTGTGGGTGCACTGCCAGGAGATTGGCTCCGAGGAGGAGAGGAGGAGGACTGAGGTTGGGGAGTTGAATTGCTTCTCAAGGACTCACAGCCAGGGGCCAGCTGGAAGGACCAGCCTGCTGATGGACCACTACATAATCCTGCTAGAGTGTGTGTGTGTGTGTGTGTGTGTGTGTGTGTGTGTGTGTGTGTGTGTGTGTGTATATATGAAGTAATAAATATGGGCATGCAGAAGCAGAGTAACACACATCCAAACACTCACACCCACATATTGAGACTTAGCTTTGAAGTCAAGCAAATACTATTTGTATTGCAAAATCAAGAATCATACGTTTGCTTCAAGGTCTTTGCAATCTGGATAACATGAAAGCCACCATCGGTAAATTCACCAGTAATCTACTACAGGGAAAAATTTCACAAAACACAAATAGGGAGGTATGCATTAAATACAGGCAGGCTTTGTGAGTCCACTGTGATCCTAAATTGGCAGGAATGCTCGAAGCAGTTCAGGAGTGCAAAAGGAGACGACCTCAAAGGGGACAACAGCCAAATTTAATTTATTTAGGCTCTCTGTTTTTTATTGAAGAACCACAAAAGATTTTGATTTCACCTCTTCTATAAAGGCATATAAAGTTTCAGGTTTTTAGTCTCCAACAGAACTCCTGGTCTTTGACAGGGCTTCACATTTTTTTTTTCTGCCAACTCAAACCTCAAATCTAATCTCTTTTCCTGCATCTTTATTCCTTTTCTCCTAATAAGGCCTATTTTGACATTAGAATAATACCCCACAACTCCAGATATTCTGTAGTGTAAGAAATCCTCTTATATACTTCACATGTATGTTTTTGAGGTCAACTGGGACTAATTGTGGCTATATTTGTTTATATAATGTTATATTATTGAGAGACGGATAAAATGAGCAGTAATATATCCTGAAGGATCAGGGGTCAATTAAGGTACTCCAGCTTTGGATCTTACTGTATATAATTCCTCTTTTTCCTCACTTTGGATGAAGAAACAAGGAAAGCATTCTAGTAACAGTGCTTTATTGTGATATTCATTGTGTTATATAGTGATGGTCTCCATTTTTGTTATCAGAGGTAACACTGTTGGTTCTAATTACTAGTTTTAAATGTATTTACTGTCCAAAAAAATACCCAAAACATTGATGTACTGGTAAATCTTTTCTATGCATACTTTTGCATCACAGTAAAGCCAGTTTCACTGATATTCAACACAACTTTATTTGCACAATATGAATTTGATTTATTTATTTATTTTTTAAATACCAGAGCAATGCCTTGTAAAGGAAAACCGACGTGCACTTCCAGTTTTTAACATCTGATTCATGGTAACTGCTGGGAACATCAGTACAGTATCTTTATAGAAATGAGATTCACAAAACATCTCTCAGTTTAATCTCTGGTACTTCTCCTCTTTGGATCTTGGTCCATATTTTCCTGCCTTCACATGGAAGAAGATGGTGAAGCCCACGCTGTGTGTGAGTGTGTGTGCGCGCCTCTGCGTTGCCTGGGCATTGATAGTGTGTCTGCTGGGTGCTGAGTGCTGGGCAGAGTGAGGGAGAGATGGAGTACTTATTGATTTTGGCCACACATCTCTTCTCCTGAAAATCCCTTGATTGCTTTTGTTCTGCTCCCTGTCTCCCTCTTTCTGTCTCGCTTCCTCTAATGAAACTCCAAATGAATTGGAGCACGTACTGACTGCTCTCCCGCTCTTCGTTTCACTTCTGCTCTCTCATCGGCCTCCTTCCTCACTCTCTCACTCCGGCTCTCCCTGCTGATTTCTCTATTGCTCCCCTTCTACCTCTCTCTCGTTTCCTCGATGTGTTTATGTCGCTCGGCCTTCATCTTAAGCTCCCATTCTCTTTATCACTTTTGTCACATTTTTCTCCTGTGTTCTTCTCTACTGTTATCTGTCTCTCTGTTTATTTTACCATCCATCTCGCCTCCTTTTCCCTCTGCGTTTCCCTCATCCATCCACATCCATGGGAATAGGAATTAACATCGGAAATGTACTAACCCACTAGCCATGGTGCAATCTTTTACTAAAGGATGACTCAGATACATGGCTCACTCAAACAGGCAGACATCTCTTCAGCAATCTCTCCGTCCAGTCATTCTTGGACCCCTTTACTAGAACTGTTCTTTTCTCTTTTTTTCCTTCCCCTTCCTCTCACCTGGTGCCCTTTGATTCTTGCTTTTTCTACATGCAAATGTTAGAGTGTGTGTGTGTCTGTCTGTCTGTGTGTGTGCGTGAAGTACAACTAATAGAAGACAAATCTTTGAGCTCAGCTTCTGACTCAAGAGAAATTAGCTCAATCAGCAACACGCAACTAAAGGGAAACTCCTGAGTTTTACACCTAAAGTTCAGCTTATTAGTCAGTCAATATACTATCCAATTTGTGAGAACAGTTGAATAAATGTCTTCTGTGATAAAAAAGGGTTTTTATCAAGTCTTAAAAATAACAGAAACAAGGTGAGAGAGACTAACGGAAAGATTTTATTGGTTGTGTTCTGGGAAATATACGACCCAGCCGTTCTTTTATCCAGTCAGCCATCCATTCAGTCAGTTTCTTAACCTATTATCTAATTCAGGGTCATGGGAGAGGCTGGAGCATGTCCTATTTGACATTTGTTTAGAGACAAGGTATACCCTGGGGAGGATGGCAGGCTAACACAGAGAGACAGACAATCATTTAGGATCATGCTCACACCTATGGCCAATTTAGAATCCCAAACAGACAGGCACCAGCTGCACAGCAGGTTTGAACCCAGAAACTTTCCAAAGCATTGATTTTGCTGATGTTTTTAGTGGGAGAGGGAATTTTAAAATATATATGTTTTGCAGCTGGCTGTGATGCTTTATACATATATATATGGTGCTAACTTTCTGGAATACTTTATCTTTTTGCAAGTGTAATACAAAAGTTGCAGTACAACATTTTTTGAAGATTTTAAACCCAGCGTAATTTTTGGAAACCTTATGTTATTAAAAAATGCAATTGAAACAATGTCCATCCATGTACGCATCCACCATTCTTCTTCCACTTATCCAGTTCAGAGTTGCAGGAGGGCTGGACCCTATCCAGCTGCCATAGGGCGAGAGGCAGGGTGTACACCTTGGGCAGGTTGCCAGTCTCACAGGGCTAACACAGAGATCACGAAACCATTCACGCTCACATTCACACCTACGGCCAGCTTAGAATCTTGAGGTTACTTTATTCCGTAACCCCCGTTCTCTGATAACATGAGTGAGGTGTCTCACTATGGGGAACGCTCTCTCAGCGTTGTCCTCAGAAGCCTCTATATCATTACTCCAGCCAGTATTGGCTGGCAGTCGTGACGCCTGCGTCAGGGAGGGGCCACCCTCCTCCCTATAAAAGGTTGTGACGCAGCGTCACCCGTCATTCAAGATAAGCTCACCTCTTCCTCGCTTCGTGCAAGAAGGGTGATCTGGTGAGACACCTCACTCATGTTATCAGAGAACGGGGGTTACGGAATAAAGTAACCTCAAGTTCTCTTTCAAACATTCGTTTCGGTGTCTCACTATGGGGATATGCAGACTCCCGTATTGCCAGATAAGCCCATCTGAACGACTGACTGCCAACTTAGGAGGTCTCGTGGGGACCCACACTCAACACAGTGTGGGCTAGAGATGGTGCAGTGACATCCAACCTGTAAAACCTTGCAAAGGTCGAAGGTGAAGCCCAGCTCGCCGCTGCACATATCTCCTCTATAGAGACACCCCTAAAAAGGGCCCAAGAGGTTGCCATCCCTCTGGTAGAATGAGCACGGAGTCCCCCTGGGGGGGACAGGCCCGTGCTTGAATAAGCCAATTGGATTGCCTCAACAATCCAGTGGGAAATCGTTGTTTGCTAATGGGCTTGCCAAGCTGTGGTTTAGCCCAGGAAACAAACAGCTGATCCGACCTCCTGAAAGCCTTTGTTCTCTCCATATAGATACACAAAGCCCTAACTGGACAGAGAGCATGTAGGCGCTCCTGTCCAGGGAGGAGAAAGGAGGAGGGCAAAAAGCGTCCAGCTCAATGGGGTGCATTGGAGATAAGGATTTTGGGCACAAAGGCGGATTTGGCCTGAGTGTGACTCTAGAGTTATCCCGCGTGAACCGGATGCACTCTTTGTGTGCTGACAGCGCATGAATATCACTGACACGCCGCAGACGCGAGGGCCAGGAGCAATGCAGTCTTCAAAGACAGGATTTTTACTTCCACCTGGCTTAGTGGTTCAAATGGTGGCTGTGAAACTGCCTCCAACACCAGAGATAAATCCCACGTGGGAAGCGAGAGGTTTAGACACTGGGTGGAGCCGTCGTGCCCCTTTCATGAAACGGCAGACCAGTGGGTGGTGGCTCACTGGGCCATCCACGAAGCCCACATGGCAAGCTGAAATAGCTGCTAGATATACTTTAATTGTGGAAAAGGCCTTTCCTTTATCTAACAGTTCTTGGAGAAAGGAGAGAATTGTTGTCACAGAGCATTGAAAGGAGAGTGTGAGACTTTCCACACCACTCCTCAAATACCCTCCACTTGTTCTCATACAATGATCTTGTGGAGGGGCTCTAGCATTCTGAATAGTGGCTATAACTCCCTGGGGAGTCCTGCCGTACTCAGATTCAGCCTCTCACGGGCCAAGCCCACAGGGCGAGGCGCTCGGGATGAGGGTGAAAAATCTCCCCTGGCTTGGGAGACTAGGTCTCGTCCGGAGGGAGAGGCCACGGTTCGTCCCACAAGAGGGGCATAATTTCCGCCAACCAATGGGACCTCGTCCACCTTGGGGCGATCAATATCACTGTTAGCCCTTTTTCTCTCACTCTGGTTAGAGTGGGAGAAATTAAAACCAGCGGAGGGAACGCATAAAGCAGAGCATGTGGCCAGTTGTGAGCTAATGCGTCTACCCCCAGCGGAGCTTCCTGGTCCCTCAGGGAGAAATACAGTGGACACTGAGCGTTCTCCCTCGAGGCAAACAGATCGACCTGTGGCTGGCCAAAGCGGGTCCAGATTTCGGTCACCACATGTGGGTGCAGGGTCCAGTCCCCGTATTGCGGGTTTCCCCTGGACATTAAGTCCGCTCCCAAGTTCAGAGCTCCTGGAATGTGAGTAGCTCTCAGTGACAACAAATTGATGCTGCTCCACATGATCAGTCTGCGAGCCAGCATGTGCAACGGACGGGAACGTAACCCGCCCTGTCTGTTGATGTACGCCACAACAGTGGTGTTGTCTGTTCTGATCAGAACATGGTGGTTCCTCAACAGGGGAAGGAAGTGTCTCAGTGCTAGAAATGCTGCTAGCAATTCTAGCCAATTTATGTGAGCACCCCTCTGTTGTGAGTCCCAGCTGCCGCTCACTGCTCTGCCCTCGTGAGTGGCGCCCCAGCCCGTGAGACTCGCGTCCGTGGTTACCACCTTTCTGGCTGTGACAGCCCCCAGTGACACCCCCTGAGTGAGAAATGTGGGATTTCTCCAACAGCGGAGTGCTGCAGCACAGTCTGCTGTCACTCTGATATGGCGGTGGGTATGGCGCTTTTGATTCAGTCTCAGAGATGCGACCCATCGCTGAAATTCCCTCATATGCAGTCTGCCCAGTGGAATGACCGCCAGTGAGGACGCCATCAATCCCAGCATCTGCAGGCATTTCCTGAATGGGAGATATCTTCCCAACTGAAAAATGCCGGCATGTGATAGCATTTTCTGTGCTCTGTCCACAGAGAGACACGCTCTGTACGTTTGGGAGTTGAGGGCTATTCCTATGAAAGAGATGGCCTGAGCTGGCTGCAGGACACTCTTTTCGTAGTTTATGGTGAAACCCAGAGCCATCAGATGATCCACTGTCAACCTGGTGTGCTCTCTTCCCATTATTTCTGACTCTGATAGCAGCAGCCAATCGTCTATGTATGATGCTATGCGGATGCCCCGCCTCTTCAGTGGGGCTATGGCTGCCTCTGTGCATTTCACAAATACCCGAGGGCTCAGTGAGAGACCAAACGGCAGGACCTGGTACTCGTACATTCTGCCCTGAAACGCAAAGCGCAGGAATTTCCTGTGAGGCGGGTAAATAGGAATGTGAAAATATGCGTCCTTCAGGTCTATTGATGTAAACCAATCGCCTGGGCGCACTACATGCAGCAGAGTGGTGGGCGTCAGCATCCTGAATTTGTATGACCTCAGATGCTGATTCAGAGCCCGTAGGTCCAGTATCGGACGCAGTCCCCCTCCTTTCTTGGGCACGAGAAAATACTTTGAGTAAAAGCCGCACTGGCTCTGCTCCTGGGGTATTTCTCGTACTGCTCCTTTGACAGCAAAGTAGTTATTTCTTCTTGCAGGATCCTGGCTGATTCGCCTTGCAAGAGAGAAAATCACTCTGTGAAATCTGGGAGGGGTGTTTGCGGTGCAAGCGATAGCCTCGTTCTAATGTCCTCACAACCCATTCTGGTGCAGCGAGAGCTCGCCATCGCTCTATTCTCGCCGACAGCGGTCCCAATGACAGGCACTCCACAGTAGACGGAGCTCTGGCTCCCTCTTGTGGCGGAAACTGGTCCTTCGGGCCAGATCCGACTGCGCATCTTGGGCGGCTCGCGCCTGACCAGCGCTCATGGGTCCGGACACCACTGAGGAAATCAACCCGGTGGTGTCTGGGTGCGTGGGGGCATTATGTTTTTCAACATACTTTCTGTGTTTTTCACACATTTTTCCCGTGCCCTTGGCAACATGCCTGGATGCAACGGGTGAGTTTTTAATAAACAGAATGTTTTTATGAGACTGTGACTCGCTTGACTGCGCTGAACAGTGTCTCGTCGTCTCTTTGTTGAAATGCGCTCTGTGGGATCCAACTCGAGTCCCAGGCGCTGAAAGGAGGAGGCAGAACACACTTCTCGAGCGGGCTCGGAACTGAGCCCTGAGTGAACTTGGAGCTCGGGCTGGTCCGGCTCCGATCTCCCGTGGGGATGTTAGGCAGTCCGCTTCTTCTTGCGGTCGGACTGCTTGGCTGGTGGTGGGGCACCCTGAGCGGCAGCAGGCGGGACATGCTTCCTGGGCCAGTGGGTCTTAGGGTTTTGCGATCCTAGGGGACCCTGGGCGCGACCTGCGGGCTGGGCGGCGAGGGATTTTAAACGTCGGCACGCCCGGCTGGACGGCTGGTGACCTGAGCGAACGTCGGCGGCGACCGGGTGGAGGCGGGCGCAGCCTGGGCCTTCCTAGGGAGACACAGCTGCAGGGCCTCTCCCTCTTTCTTTTTCTCCTCGCACCGTCTTTGCATGGTGGCAACAGCGGTCCCGAAAAGGCCAGCGGGGTCGATGCTTTCATCCAGAATGTCACGTTTCTCTCTGTCCGAAAGCCCCGACAGGTTCAGCCATCTGGCCCTCTCCTGTAGGACGATGATGCTGAGAGCCCTGCCCGCCGCTTGTACTGCCGCTCTAGTGAGGTGGAGACACTGGTCCGTAACGACGCCCAGCTCATCCCATAGCTCACTAGCATCCGGGTTCGCGGCAGCCTGGTCCTGGAGCTCCGCCGAGTAAGCTAGCAGGAGCGATGAGGCGTTCAATGCCCTCGCGGTGGTGGCAACCGATTTATACGCCTTGTCAGCCAGGGAGGACTGCAGGCGTTCGCCTTGGAGGGCAGGGACGGACCAGATGACATGGAGAGTTTCTGGTTCGGTGGAGATGGGAAGCCACCAGATTTTCCACTGTAGGAATTTGGTAGATGCCCTTCTCCTTCATTCCAGCGCAGTCAAACGCCGCCGCTCCCTGCACGGGGTTGGGTGACGAAATGGCTTTTTGCCCAGCAGCGTGTGACCTCGTCCACGCATTCGGGGAAAAGCGGCAGTACCTGCTTAGTAGTGCGCTTTGCTTTGGGGAGCCTTTTACCCTCGTATCGTGAGGTGGAGGTCTCCGTTGTTGGGCCATGGGATTGCTAGCTTGTCAGCCGCCCGTTTTGCAACGTCGAATAGCTCCATGCCGCGGGACTGTGTGCCGGGGTTGTCCATCGGCCCCTTGTGTCGCAGAATTCCGACCAGAGGGGCAAAGAAAACGTCGTCATCCTCGTCCGAGCGAGATGTCCGGCGCTCCCTCAGAGGATTCGCTGAGTAGCTCGTCATTAGCCTCGAGGGAATCAGACAACATAGCCGCAGCTGACCTCGGCATCATCCACCAGCGGAGGGCGATATCCATCTCGTCGCCCCAGCCGGTGCCTGGTATTGCAGACTCAGTGTGCTCCATCGGTGGGTCGATTGGAGACAGCATTGGGTCCTTCTTTGACAGGCTAGCCTGGCGGGCTAGCCTTCGGCGAAGGCTTTTTAGGGTGAAGCGGCGCAGTGTTCGCGATATACCGGTGTGGAAATAACCGCCTGGGCGTGTTGCAGCCCGAGGCACATCACACACGCATCATGCGTATCTGAGCCTGAGATTTTGCAACCCGCAGGGGCAAAGTTTGGGCAGCGGATTGCAGTCTGCCATGTCAAGGAAGCTTGGTGTAGCTAGCCTAGAATGGCTGGACGGCTAATGCTGATTTTATTTTCTTCTCGGTCGAGTAGCTATGGTGAGCTCGTATGACCTAGCTAGTGTGGTGGCTAGCGCTTGTGCTACTTGGCTTGGTGACCGTGTGTAGCAAGAACAGTTAGCTTGGTCAGCTAGCTGTTGTGTTAGGTGCGTGGTGGCAGCTAACACACTCTCCGACCTGGCTCCGTGGTGAAGAGCAGGCGACTCGAAACGCGAACCGTGCAGCGCCCGGTGACCAAGGTGTTAGCTTGCTCGCGTGGACAGTTAAGCTAGCACTCACGTTCACAGTCAGGAGAGATGAGGTTTCTAAGAAGCGAGAAGAGGAAATTGAATGACGGGTGACGCTGCGTCACAACCTTTTATAGGGAGGAGGGTGGCCCCTCCCTGACGCAGGCGTCACGACTGCCAGCCAATACTGGCTGGAGTAATGATATAGAGGCTTCTGAGGACAACGCTGAGAGAGCGTTCCCCATAGTGAGACACCGAAACGAATGTTTGAAAGAGAACACCTGTTAACCCAACCCCACTAACTGCATGTGTTTGGACTCTGTTTTATTGATCCATTTATGGATGGCTTCAAATTTCAAAACAAACAAAAAACCCTTTTGTGTTTCTGATCTATATTGACATCAAAGAATTAACATCAGAATCTCTTCACAGGTGTATATTTTCTTTAATTTTTCTCATGCTCTTAACTTTTGAATTACATTTTCTTTGCTTAAAAATGCAGGACATAACAAACATGTAATACACTGAGCAGATCAGTGGAAGGGCATTAAAAGCATGAACAAGCCTAAGGTAACAGTGATACCTGGGATGTTGCAGGATTTGAGGTGACATAGACTTAAAAACTACTTCTTCTGCTGTTCATGCATAATAAAATCCAAAACCTTTTCTGCTTCGGTCTCTCTGCCTGCTCCACTTTTCTCACACACAGACGATTGTTTAGGCTAACTCCTTACACACACAAACAGAGCTCAAGGTCGCGTCTGCACAGAAAGAGTGCACACACACAAAGAAAGTCTGGGTTGAAAGATTTAAATGTTAATCATCGTAGTGATTATTTTCTTATTGGACTTTATTGATTATATTTTGATTAGATTTCTGATTTTATTATAGCAGGAATAACTACCAACAATAGCACATTAAACTGTGTCGCTCTGTGCTACCTTACACCCCCAAAGGCTGGATTGGGCCTTTTACTTCACTTTTGGTAGAACTGAGCCAAGCGATCTCAGTCCACTTGACATCCTGTTTGATTCATACCACTTTATGTAAAATATCTGTATATATACACAGCTCTCCCTCTCCTTGGGGGCTCCATCGTTCCAGCTCATCAAATGTGCATCCTCTGTGTCGAGTGTGTGGCTTCAGCCAATTCACTTGCCATTCTCACTTTTTTCCCCGCTTATGGACTTCATTGTTCTGCCTCATATAAAGTACTTATGTTTGACACCTCTCCTTTTTTTTTTTTTTTTTTTTTTCCTTCACCTAGGGGAGCTGGAGGAGGAGATGGAGAATCCAGAGATGCGGGATCTCCCCGAGAAACAAAAACACCAGCTCAGACACAGAGAGCTCTTCCTTTCTCGCCAGCTGGAGTCTTTACCAGCCACACACATCAGGTACACTTCATTTGTGTCACAGGACTAGATGTTTTATTTACCTTCTTTTTGTGGGACTTGTTTGTGCAACTTCTAAACCCACCCACCTACTTGACATTCTATTTTGGTTTCAAATACCCATCTCATGCTGTGACTGAAGTTTTGTTCACCAAATGTTTCTTCATCTTTTCATCCAAATCTTTTGGGTTACAGTTGATTCAACAAACCCAAATTTCTCTCCAAACAGAACATTTCTGATGAAATTTTCCTAGACGGTAGGGGGTCAGTGAAGAGAAAACAAGACAGACAGAACCGACTTGTTTTTAGAATAAGTAGTTATGAATTTATGGTTATAACTAGATGAAAAAATGGCAGCTCATTTTTTTGTTTTGTTGTCTTTTTTTTTAAATGAATATTATCAGTGATGAATGCTTTGTTGTTTTTCTGTGTTGGCTTCAAGCCAATAGGTGGTTAATAAAAATTGGTAGTGGTTAAAAAATTTTCAGCTAATGAGCAGTGTAATGTAATATTGATATTATAAATGAGTAAAAATTTAGGCTGATTAACACTTCAGTTACACAGACCTAGAGACTGGTTAGTAATCATCTGGCAACCAACAGTTGCGAGGGGGGATAAAAAATGTGTATACCCCAAGTGGCTGCAAGTGATTGCTGCAGATTGCTCTTGTGCAACTGCGGCAATCTACTAGCAACCAGAGAAATCAGGTTTTTGGTGCAGCACCTTTTTGCAGCCAGTGTAGGTCAGCAACCACTTGGACCAGATCGAGGAACATTTGTTTTTCCTCCATGTCGAGTGATTTGGCAGATGATTGTTAACTGGTCACTGGGCCTGTGTAACTTGACCCTAAAATTTAGATGGATTGCAGCATTATTGATTGTGAATCACATTTTGCTTAAGTAGGAAATTTGGATCACGTGTAGGAAAGGTGGACTTATTCACATCACAAATGCAGTTTACATTGTTTGCATTGATTAATTAAAAATAGTTAATGAGTGAGATAAATTTCTAATACTGAAAAACGAGTCTTGATTTCATCATAATGTCAAGACCTACAGTATAACAAATATTTGCAAATTTCTTCTGATTATTCTCATTTCCATGTTGCTATTTTGTTTACATGCATTGCATAAACTCATTCATACTGTTATAATGTGTATTCATGCTTTTTGATGCAAATACTGCAATTTCCTTGATGTCACATTGCCTGCTATACGTGAAGCTGTGCTGGCGAGAAAGACAGACACAAAGTAATTCACTCATATGCAGGGTACACGCTGAGCAGTAAATGTCAACAGAAAGCTGTTTCTAGATATAAACCTGCCTTTGCTCATCAGTAAGCTCGAGGCAAACCTACCTAATCATTAGCGTATTATTACTTGACATTTCTGAAGTCACAAGAAGAGCAAACTGACATCTGCTCGAATAAAAATGCTCTGATGAGCAGTTTGTTTAGTGAGAATTCAAGCTTGATTAAGTTTTCTAACTTAACAGTGTGTGGCGAGGTTACACAGTGCGCTTGAGTTTATTACCCTGCCAAATCGTATTTGCTTCAGGCTAGAGAGGTATGACTAATTAGCTGGTAAATAATCTCAGCTCAGACTGTAGCAGTTTGGGGACAGGGATGAGTGCTGTTGGTGTCAACACACTGGACCAGGATTTATCCCCCCAAAAAAGCTGGGCAAACTGGACCTAAATCAATACCATCATTGGAGATTCTGAGCTGTATCCTACATTTCTCTTGCAGAGGAGTTTGGACCAGAGAGCAGCTTTCATCTTGCACTTACATAACCACTTAAAATCCCATGGACTTTAAGCCCCGTCTGCTTTTCTATGTTTCACATGTCAAATATTGGCTCATACTTTTCTCCTCTATGACTTCCTCCTGTGTCTTTCCTAATTTTTTTCTTCTTTCTTTTTCTCTTACTTTTTCCTTGACTGTGTTTCTTACATCCTTCAGGGGAAAGTGCTGTGTGACGCTGCTGAACGAGACAGAAGCCCTGAAGTCCTACCTGGACAGAGAGGTACATGATCATGATGGGGTCTCAACTGTAATTAGGTTTTAGATTTTAGGGTGTGTGTGTGTGTGTGAGAGAGAGAGAGGAGGAGAGTAAGAATCTTATGAGTTTAAAGATTCTTGTTTCCAGATGAATTATTCAACGTGTTGACCTAGAATGTTCTTTTCACGTACTGTAATGAGGAGACGAGAGACTAGGAGAGGGGGAAAATACACAGACACAAACACACACGCACGCAGACCAACAGATACACCCCACTCTTTCGCCTCTCCGCTCGCCCATCCCGCTTCCTGTTCCTTTCATTGCATCCTCACACCTTCCTGCCATCTGTATTTCCCAGGATGCCTTCTTCTACTCGCTGGTGTACGACCCTCAGCAGAAGACCCTGCTGGCTGATAAGGGGGAGATCCGCGTTGGGAACAAGTACCAGGCCGACATCACAGACCTCCTGAAGGAAGGTACGTTGTGCTTAAAATTTTTGGCTGCTTTTTAAAAATGACTTATTCGCTTAGAAGCACTCTATCCATTTTCTGCAGGGCACTTTTTACCCTGCAGTGGACTGATTATTTTTTTTAGCAATATGTCTGCATTAATGGGAAAAGTTTAACAGTCTGAGCCACGACTGTCAAACTTTTTAATATTTGTGCAACTGCTCAAATTTCAGGAACATGTCATGAACTTTTATGACTTTTCTGCCTTAATACACCACTTTTTTTTTTTTCTCTTTTCTTTTACGAGTAAAGTTGAGAGAACAACCAAGTTGGGTTTCCATGGCAATCACACTGTGGACTAACAATGATTATACATAATCACAGCATTTGAAATAACAGTTATTGCATTCGTGTTGCACAATTGATGACTTTACAGTCACCCGCAGAGAAGACAACTGTTCATAACGCATCCCAAATCTGACATCAAAAAAGCTGTCATTGAGGTATACACCCACGATGAAATATAACAGGTCGTAAAGTGTAGCAAAATATTTGTAAGCATTCATTTTAATAACTGGGACTTGACAGTTTTGTACAAACTGTAATGTTTTTAAATCCAACTTGTTAGTAACACAAATCCACTATTATTTCCATTTAGATGAGGATATTTTCCAGGCATTCTCTGCCAATAGTTTGTAAGGTAATCATTAATCAGGTAATCATTTTCAAATGTGACTGTTTTTCTGCCAGATTATGGTGTTTCGCTGGCATCCTGTGTTTTGCCAGAATTTTATTCTTAGCAGGTGGGATGCATCTGAAATTGCAATTACAGCACCATGGGACACTAGGCTTGCTAATTAAACCCATGTTAATGAAATTCTTCTACATGTGTTAGAATCTCAGGCAGGCTGGCTCGTTGGTTGAAGGCTGGCAACTTGACAGAGCCCACCTCTTCAACTCTGGGATTCATTAAAGCCCCACACAAAGCAGGATTTATTTATTTATTTATTTATTTATTTAATCTAAAAGGAAAATTGCAGACAATTGAACTTGAGTTTTTTTTTGTGTTTGCTGTTGTTTTCCCCCCCCCAATAAGGACCCATGGCAATCTTGGAGAGCATTAAAAATGGACTTGCATCCACATTTGTTTGTCTTCTGGTGCATTTAGGTGAGGATGATGGCAGGGACCTGGAGAAAATGGAGGAGAAGATCTGGGACTCCAACAGCTCACTGACAGAGAAACAGATTGATCAGTTTTTAGTAGTAGCACGGTAAGTCAGCTCAGACATGAAATGTATAACAATAACAAAAAAAAAATCTGATTCATGTAAATTTTTTCAATTTCAGAGAGAGTTAGTTGTAAAGTTAGTTATGCTAAGGTTAATTTGCCTCACTTATTAAAAAACTGTGTCAAGTAAACCTAATCCATCCAGTCTTAGAGCCGTGACTTCTGGCTTTTATTTGTGTGCATCTAAAAACAATTATGACAGTTATTATAAAACACATGCACACTTTTTTTTTCAGGGAGTGCACTACATGTAATCAGGTGTACTTGAATCCAAAGTGAATCCAAGAGCTAGTTTAAAACTTCCTGAAGGTCACTTGAAAGCTCAAGGCAAGGTTAAAAAAAATAAAAACACCCATCAGGCTGAACGGGTATTATGGGGTGCCATAAAGAAGTTGTTTTTTTTTTAATCATTAAGTTTAAAAACCTCACCTGTTTAAATTGTTCCGAGTTTCTCTTTGACATCATGTCTTTGTGCACATCTGGACCGGTTCCAGCTCAGCTGCTATTTTTACATTGCTTCCTGGAAGTCCCTTTCTGACTACTTGTATGGGCACATTATTTTACCGTGGAGCTCCGACTTGCCAGAGAGCAAACATCAATTTCTCTGTCAAGCTGACCCAGCCCAACCCCCATAACTGGTGGAGAGAGTGAGGGCACATGAGCGAGGAGTGGCAGCAGAAACATGCTTGTTGTTGTTGTATTTTGTGTCCTGAGGTGGTTGAGGGAGAAAATTTACAACAAATGGTCTCAACTATGGCTCCCCGAGACTTCATTCTATTCCCCTTTATGTAATTCAAGTTGAGGAGTCACTGTTTTTACACAGCTGAGCAGATCCAGTGCACATTATGGACACACAAGTGCAAGTAATCTGAGTGGGACTTGCAGGGAACGATAAATAGAAAATAAAATAGCAGCCGCACTGAAAGTGGCGCACTGCTGCTCAGGAAGATTGAAGATTTAAATGTGGTAGAACTTTTGATTTGTTGTGAAACGCTATGATTGCACCTGGTAAAGATGCTGCAGTTATTTAATTCTCAGCTTGAGAGAAAATACATGGATTCACTAAAACTAATAAGTACTGCAAACGTTTCCTAAAATCTGTGAATATCTAGTTTTCAAGCCATATTTTGTTGCTAAGCAGTTTTCGCCTGTTGAGGTCTAAATTTGCTTGAGGTGCATTATCTGTCTGACCACACTACAGAGTTGAATATTTTATTAGGAAGAACCAGTTAGGACTTTGCGGATATGACTTCCGTGTTTGTTCTGTAAAGGAAACTATATCAATAGTTTCTCATGTGTCCCACAGGTCAGTAGGTACCTTTGCCAGAGCTTTGGACTGCAGTAGCTCTGTCCGACAGCCCAGCCTACATATGAGTGCTGCTGCAGCCTCCAGGGACATCACCTTGGTGAGATAGACACATATATATATGTGAAAGTAGGCTCAATTTAAACTGTTAACACGCGACATGTGAAAGGTGTTGTGGAGAAGCAGGACTGTTAATTAGAAAATCCCTGCGCGTGTGTTTGTTATTGAGTCTGTTGGTGATTGTTGAAGCCTGTGTCTGGTTATCCTTAACAAGCATTTGGCCCCAAAACCTAGCCAGCCTAGTGTGGGTCTATTCTGCCCTAGATCCTTTCCTCATATATAAAACATAGATGAGAGCCCTAGCTACCCACATGTACACAAACACACATACACACACACACACACAGAAACAGCTCAGATACTCTCATGGAGGCTGTGTCTACACACTCTAAACTGGTAAACTATCATATAGCTGCAATGAAATGCATGATTGGTTCAACTCATGCACTGACATGGATTTGTGTCTTGGATTTAGTTTCATGCCATGGACACCCTCCATGCTACAGGCTACGACATGACTCGAGCCATCGCAGCACTGGTTCCTCAGGGTGGACCCGTCCTCTGCAGGGATGAAATGGAGGAGTGGAGTGCCTCGGAGGCCAACCTCTTTGAGGAGGCGCTCGAGAAATACGGCAAAGACTTTACCGACATCCAGCAGGATTTTGTAAGTGGGCAAACAGTAGGATTTGAAGATTTTAGGAAATATGCTTTTGTTCTACGTGTTGGATGAGAAATGAAAGGCACTGTCATATCTGTGTGCAGTTTATGAAACTACATAAAGACTGTAAGCTGAGAACTGGGCAGACACACATAGAAGTGCTGTTTTCCACTTTGGGTTTCAAATGAAATAAAATGTATTGCAGAGTGTCCTTGGTTTATTTAAGAGCTGCAAATACAGCCACTTGAATTCGTTTTATTTGACAGATTTTTCTCAGCTCATCATGCTTTATAATTATCAACTTATGCAGCAATTTGCACTGAAATTAAATTTTGACTTTTATGTACAGAAAACATAATAAAGGAATATCCTGGAGAGAGCTCTGGCTGTAATATGTACCCTCTAGAAGTTTACTTGCCAACACCTTTACAGCTCAAACCAATCCTATGATTCTCGTTTAGGTGTTCAGCTGATTTTCCTTTTATGCAACTTTCAAGCATAACAGTACTCTTGTAAAGAAGCACTGTGTCCAGCCCCATGGTAAGAATGAACAGTAAGCATTTTTAAACAAACATCCAGTGAAAGCTGCCTCTTCTAGGCTGAAGCACCTCATGTTCTTCTGTGCTGAGAAGAGTGGTGCTGCCTTTAGTGTTCTCTCACTGTGTGCATCACTCCGCCACCTGGTGGCCATCTCCTTACAGTGCTGCAGACTTTTGTTTCTACTTGAGGTTTTTTTCCAACAACAAGACTACACCATCAGTATGGGTGGGGCCACCACTTAAAGGCTCATATTCTTTCAAACTTCATAGAGGCAACGTAACGATTTAGCTTCAGTTTTTTTAATCGTATCTTTACCTTTTTAACGAGCGAGTACTACATCAGGTTGAATGCGTGTGTGTTCCGTAAAATGTGAAAGAAATACACGGATATTTTAGCGTTTATAATTATAAATGTCACAAAAGGGAGAATCATCTTATTTGAGTACCTGCGACCTTAATTTCTCAGTTAGTTAAAGTAGTTAATGATCATGTAATCAACTAAGAGTTTCAGCTTTAATTTTACGTTCCCTGCCTTCAGCAAGATTTCCTCTCTTTCTATCTGTTCCCGTAACATCACCTCAACTAAAACCATAATTATTTTCCTCTTCTGTCCCTGTGTAGTTGCCCTGGAAATCCCTGACAAGTATTATTGAGTATTACTACATGTGGAAGACCACAGATAGATATGTACAGCAGGTAACAACTTCCTTTATACGTTTTTTTTTTTTAAGGAAAAACAAAAATGTAAGTGACCCGTATTAATTAATTTTATATTTGCATGTGATTCACAAATCTGTTGTTGGTACCTGAAGGTTAGAAATTCACTAGGTCTAACTGCACTTTTCGTCAACAACCTCCTTTTCTGCTCCAGAAACGATTAAAAGCAGCCGAGGCAGAAAGCAAGTTGAAGCAGGTCTACATCCCCAACTAGTGAGTACTTTGATGCAGCATTTTTGTGCTTAATTTATCAGCCTGCTTTCATTTTCCTACATATTATCAAGTATTAAATCAGCCGATGCTGTGGAGAAGGTCACAGCAACAACTCTGGTATTTTAAAGTTCAGCACTTGTCGCTCATTATACAGTACAATCTCTTCTTTTATTTTTCACCAACGCTCTCAGTACAGGATCAGTGTAACTACTGTCTCTGGTTGCAGGCTGATGAATATTATTTGTTCTCTTAGTGAATGTCTTGTCTCTGTATCTCTTCTTATATCAGTAACAAGCCAAACCCTAACCAGCTGAGTAACAATGTAAAGCCAGCTCTGGTAAATGGAGCAGCGGGTACAGCGGGTACAGCGGGTACAGTGGGTACAGCGGGTACAGCGGTCCCAGGACCTCCAGGCTCAGTGCCGACCCCAGGCTTGGGTAGAGCCTGTGAAAGCTGCTACAGTAAGTCATTCTGTTGTGTCCTGTTATTGCGCAACTGCAGTAGCTACTGTTATTTGTGTCCTGATGTAAGAGTTCTTACTCCTCCTTAGAAGAAATGAGATTGTCGTGATAGATATACAGTCAAAGCCTCAGATGTTTGCAAATCCTAATCAGTTTTGATGCGAAAATTGAACATCTTTCAGTCTCGGTGTGAAAATCTATGCGCTTCTTTAATTGCGCTCGATAATTAACCTGGTACGGATCTTGGGTACTGCGTCTGTATTTTTAGTATACATGATGACAACATCCTTTTATACTGATTTTCCTGATTTTTATTTAGCTAGCATCCAAGATCATCAGCCTATGTTGATCTCCATCATCCTTGTCTTCAGATCGGTGTATTTTCAATCTAATACAGATAATTTAAAGATCTGCTCTGTGCTCTTTGTATGCGGCACACATTTGATATTGGATTTACATAATAGAGAGAAGAGAAAATGGCCTCATGTGCCCTGCAGCAAAGTATTGTTTGAATTATTTTAGAGGCTGTACTTAATTTACTGATGAATGATTAAAGCTAGGGCTCTCATGTGTGTGTGCATGTGATCGTGATTCTGTGTGTGTTTATTGCTCACTACGCCCATTTTTTTTTCTGTAATCATCTCTGCTTAGCCATGTGATTTTGTGCTGTGTGTTTGTGTGTGTATAGCCAGCAGCTCCTACCAGTGGTACTCGTGGGGACCTCCCAACATGCAGTGTCGCCTGTGCGCTTCATGCTGGACCTACTGGAAGAAATACGGAGGGCTGAAGATGCCCACGAGGTTGGATGGCGAGAGGCCCGGACCCAACCGTAACAACATGGTACAAGCTCACACACGCTTCACTAGATATTGACTTATTTTCCTTTCCACAAATAACAGCCTTACTGTCTGCCGGAAACCTTGTAGTTCACCAAAAGTTCATCTTCCAGAGAAAAATCCAATGTCGGTTATTAGTTTAGTTAATTTTGCCTTTTTAAATTAACCCAGTCATTGTATAAAATGAAAATGACATCTGAGACGCTTGAATCAGTATGATAATATTGTTTTGGGCAAAATGGTCCAAATAATCCTCTTTTAAAGCAAACATTTTGACTTATGACAGTAGGAAAAGCAAAGGTGGAGTTAATCACAGCCCAGTTCCATTAAGTGTCCCAGTAAGCCACGAGAATGAATCAGCATGTGCAAAAGTAGGTCTTTCCTTCTTCGAGTGTGGCCACCACAACCCGTGAAAAAGTAATATTTATTATTTCAAGAGAGAAAGTACCACAATGTCCTAATTTGGGGTCTACAGATGCCAAACACACCATACATCTATGCATTTCTCTTCTTGTGGTTTTTGTCCTTTTTAATAAAGAGCAGCGTAGCCTGTTTTATTTTAAATATTTTTTTATTACAATCCTGTTGAGTTTTCAGTAAAATCCCTACAGTACAGAACATTCAGCATGCCCAGTCATTTAAATGTGCTGTGGATTTTAAATCTTTACCCTTTGAAAGCCTGCTAGGAGTAACCCTTGAAGCTCTCTTCTGAACTCTGACTTTCTGGCATATTTCAGGTCTGCTTATAGAACAAAATGACTGGGTTTGCATCAGAAATTAAATGAGGGTGATCTCTGTCTGTGCAGCTACCCTGGGAAACTATTCTAATGGTCATCAGACCGCAACTTTACTGACATATACTGAGGTCTCAAAACTTAACTGTCTTTACGGGTACTTTATGGGGGAGTTAAAAAGCACTCTAGCCATCTGTCTTTCCCTAAATTCCTATCTAGGGATGGGTATCGTTTAGGTTTTATCCGATACCGGTGCCAAACCGGTACTTTTGAAACGGTGCCGGTGCTTAAACGGTGCTCAAACCGGTGCTTAAAGAATGGAGAACACAAACTTTGTCCAAAAACCTCTCATGTTCAGCTGGTTTTTTTGTAAAAAGATAACAATGTTAGCCTTTTCTGCAGCTATAGGGCATATATGGTATCACTCTTGGCTGGAAGCAGCGCTTAAACAATGGAAAAAACACAAACTTTGTCCAAAAACCTCTCATGTTTAACTGTTTTCCACGTTTTCTTTGGTCATTTTAGCCTCTTTGGCCAGGGTGAAGGGAGCATCTGCCATCAAACAAGAAGACAGCCGCATGTAACTACGATGGTGTTTGCTAGTTCACCTTACATGCATTAATGTAATAATGTGGTTAGCGTACTCAACGTTAATTACAGACGAACAACATGAAGCTACTCACGCAGAGGAGAACGGCGACTGCTGCCATCATCATCATCCGTCATCATTTCTGCTACGCTGACAGGGCTAGGGGCCAGGACTCTACTCTTTTGGGGGGATGTTGCTAACTCCAGGTCCGCTAACAGGCACCACACCCGCAGTAGATGTGCTCGGTGTGAGGTCTTGCAGCAAGCTATCAAACACGGCAAATTTCTCGGCTTTAAAAAAAAACGCTATGCGTCGCCAGGTGTTTCATCAGATTTGAGGTGTTACCTCCTTTGACAGTATCACAGTATCAGCTTAAAGCACTTGTTGCAGGCTGCTGAGTTTGCATCTTTGCTGTGAAGTACAGCCAGACTTTTGACCGCTTCGCCTTTGGGCATTTTAATCTGTAGCTCTGCTCTAAAAGAACGTACGTACCTGGCCCCGCCTACTATCTTCGAAACGTAAAATGATTGGCTAGAATTGGCTCAGGAAAAAAAAAAGCACCGAAATAAAGCACCGAAATGTGCGCTGCTTTTCGGTCTGGTTACTACCGTTTATGTCAGAACCGGTGCCATCATGGCACCGGACACCGGTACCCATCCCTATTCCTATCAGACAATGATTTAGTCCAGATGTTTTCTTTGTCTTCAGTCCTGTGATAAATTGATCTCTCCCTAATCCATCATTTAGCATTCAACTGTAAATACACATTTCCACTAGTACAGGCTGTTCTACATTTTGGTTATAAAAGCAGTTTCTCATCCCTCTAAACCTTCTCTAGAGCCCCCATGGCCTGCCCCTTCGCCACAGCGGCAGCCCCAAGTTTGCTGTAAAGACCCGGCAGGCTTTTTACCTGCAGACCACCAGCCTAACACGGATGGCACGTCGCATCTGCCAGGACATCATCAGACCTCGATATATGGCCAGGCACCCCTACCTCCCAGTCAACACAGCAGCCATCAAAGCAGAATGTAAGGGCCCGATTCCCTCATGCTTAACTATGACATGTTATAACTTTTGGGCACTCTGTACACTTCCCCATATTTCTAACGACTGTGTTGTTTCACTGAATGTGTGCAGGTGCTCTGCGGTTACCAGACAGGCCAAAAAAGCCTTTGCCACTGAAACCTGTGGAACGTAAACCTCTGGAGTCTGTTGTTCGGTATTTAGGTGAGATCGATTCGCCACTACATGTTCATTTTTCAGTTTCTAGTTTTTCAGGTCACTTTTAACTGGGTGTGATACCTTGAGCTAGGTATTATGACAAAATGAATTTATTTCCTCTGTCATTTTCTTCATGCGTCTCTGATCATGTTTCAGAAGCACATCCCCGTCCATCCAAGCCCAATCCACCGACTCGCGGAGGGTCAATCTCTACAGGCAGTCTGACCCCTATAAAGTCCTCTCCCATCCTCAACAACGGCTCTCCCACCATCCTGGGCAAGCGTACCTATGAGCAGCACAATGGACTGGATGGTGAGCCAGACAGACTAGAAACTCTGAAGCACATATACAATCTGCGTGTGTTTGCCTCGTCAGCGTCAAAGAATTTCATCTTCACCGAACTCCTATTTGTCACAACCACCATAGAAGATTATTTCCATCTGCAGTGGTATATATTTGGCAGCATGTCTTTGTTCTTGCACCTCTCCACCCTTCCTCACAGATATGTGGAAAACCAAAGGCGGGGAGAGCAGCAGCAGCATCAAGGCTTTTGTATAGAACAGAGCAGGCTGGGATGGGGGTGGGTTGCAATGTGGCTTGCAGATGTGCAGTATTTGTGGGCAGGCAGAAATATATCAGCATTTAAGTCTGTAAGCTTGAATTCAGCACATGCCCAAGTTATGCTTGATATGTTGAACATATCAAGCATAGGTTTTTTTAGATTGTTATTTTTTGGTTGTTAAAGACTTGTACCATCAATATGCATTCTAATCAAAATCCCCTTTGTGGCTCAAAATGAAAATATCCTTTAAAAAACATTCTGAAAAGGCTTACAGGCAACTTGAATTTACCTTCGTGTAGTTTGCTTGTCTCATTTTGTCAAATTTGGACCATTAAAGAGGCAGCTCTCATGTTTTTCAAGTTGAATTAAATAATACTTGATGTATCTGCCTTTTTATTTTAAATTATTGCAATTATGCCACATTTAGATTTATTATCTCACTATTGTGAATCATTTAACACAGATTATTTAAGCAGAATATAAATCTACACCTGCGACCTCTGCGGCTACAGCACATAGTTACGATCCACTGCCAAAGGCTTACCAGTTTGAGTGGGGCTCTTATGTTGTTGTATGTTATTTATTTATTTATTTTTTGGGGGGTTATGTCCCACTTTCTTTCTCCCCTGTGAAATGAAAGATGGGTAGAGACAGACTGGGAGATGAAGAGAGGGAGAGAATGCCAGGGAAAGGAGGAGAGAGCAAGAGGGAGATTGCAACAGGATCCGATCAGCCTTGCTTCTTTAGCTGGAGGCTACGGTCTATGTTGTCATGGTAACGGGAGAAAGGAGGATCAGGAGGGTTCGGTAAGTGTATCCTGAGGGAGAGTATCTCCACTGCTCTATGAGCCCACCTCAGGCCCAGGCTGGGATAACACACCAGGAGGAGATCTGAGTTGGAAATCGTCCAGGTTCGAGGATTAGGGATTAGTTTTCGTTTGTTTCACTTCCAACTAGCTGACTCAATCATATCAGAGGACAGAAAGGGTTTCTGTTGCATGTTTATTTTCATTACTTTTAAACGGCATTATTTATTTGTCTTACTTATTAAATGAATGTGTTTTGTGGTAGGGTGAAAGGGATCATTTGTGGTCAGAACGCACAGGAAATTGTGACCCAGGTCTGCTGCTCAAATTGAGTTTATGGAGCGTCGTAATGAGTTTCAGCTCATTGTTCAGCTGTTCCGCCTGCAGGTTTACCGTTTTGGTTCACTCTCACGCTCTCACAGCATCTTTTTGGCTGCGAGCAGGCACAGTGACGAGCTGATGAAAGTAGCGAGGCATTAACAACCTAAGGGCTGTATTTCCCTTAGGAGCTGGTAGAGACCACAAATGGGACCAAAAGAGGCTTAAATCTTGACTTTTGTATTTGTTGTCTGTCTAAATGGCAAGTTTGTGTTTGCTGCCCCCAAGTGGTAAAAGAAACTTCTTTCATCCAACTTTCCTACTTTTAAAATTTGCTACATTTTGTTTTGTTTGCTTAACCCAGACAACACTATACATATGGAACAGGCAATTAAATTCTTTAGGATGTTTCTATATGTATGAAATTGGAGATGTGCTGCATCATTGTGAATAGAAGCTTCTACTGTGAGTAAAAAGCTGGTGAAAGGGACGAGTAAAGTCTCCTTCTAGATTCAAGACTTGTGATGATTTACTGAAATCGTTTGAGGAGTAGAAAAGTAGAAAGAAAAAAAGAATGCTGAAAGACCACAAAGTAGCATAGGAACAATATTATGTAATAGTAGCATGTAAATGCTGAGGAGAGGCGCTCAGACCTCAATGCAGAAATATAACTTCTTACAAAACATTGTGGCTGAATGACAGTCTGCCATGAAATCTCACTAACAAGTATTTGCAAAATAGCCTTCGTTGCTTCTCTAGCAAGCAGAAGTGCATTTAGAGTTTTTAATTTCAATTTTGAACATCAATTAACTTGAATGTTACATCATTTTATTGCTACTTTGTGTTGTGCTGCCAACTAAATGTGATTGTTAATGGGGCTGGCCTGATGGGCTTTGATGGAAGTGTATAAAAAGTAGTGAAGTGGAAGTTTTCTAAAGTGCAGCAAAAATAAGGTTTGGTGTTGAGTTTTTCCTCAGTGCTGAAGTACTTTAGGAAGCCAGCAGAGGGCAGAAGAAAGCAATCATTTTGTGTGGCCCCGTACTAATAAGGGAGCATCTGAAAGTAGTTTTGTTTGCCTGTAGACTAAAAAACTAGAGCTGTGTTTATTTTATTGTTTTCTCCTGTGACATCTCTCATGGTCTTTTTTTTTTTTTTTTTTTTTTTTTTTAGGTGCCAAATCCAAAGTATTGGCTCCACAGTGGGACATTATGGCCAAACGAGTGAGTGAAGCGGTGCGGCCCTCATCGTCCCTCCAGGACGAGGTACATGAACTGGACTGAGCGCTCTGCAGGACAACCTTCACTGCGAACCTCAGTGAGGTGAGAAATCCCCACATACCCTTGAGGATGCTTATTTTTAATTGGCTTTTTGTTATTAGTTTTCCTCTTCTAGCTAACAATGTTGTTTCAAACGACCAAAAACGAGGAAAGGAAAAACATACGCCTATCCAGCTACCACTATAACGTGAGACGCTAAGGAAACGAAAGTAAAATACGAATAAAAATCAAAGCAAAGAAAGCATCTAAGGTGATTGTATCTATTACAACTAGGCTACAAACCTACAGATACATTACTTTGAAGAATAGTGGTGAACTTATCACTGAGGGAGAAATATGATGAGGACATCTTTGTTAATGATTGTGTTGCATCACTTCAATGTTTGGTGAATTTAAATCCTAAAAAAAGGCAACAGTAGAAGTCACAGCTGTGTTTTAATAATGAAAGTAAGAGCATTTCCACAAACGCACAGTGTGAAGAGAGAGGGATTGAGACTAAATGGCTGTGTAGCCTTAAACTTGGGCTAATTAGGGTTCAGTTTGTTAGGTAACAGAGATTAGACTATGGAGCAATGCAGGAAGGTCATGTGGTCTGTAATGAGTGCGTCAGGGTAAGAAGAGAGGCGGATGCACCCATCATGCTTGGTGTCTACCCTACAAACCTGTGAAAGCAGTGCTATGATCTGGGGTTGCTCCATGTGGTCAGGTCAATATCAGCTGACTGCCATATACTGAGTGACCAGGTATTTCCCAGCAGTGGATTTTTTTTTCTTTCAGGGATATTGGAAGATAACAATGTTAGGATTCATCAGACTCTTATTATGATGGAGTGGTTCAGGGAATAGGACTAGCCACAACTAAATCTGGACCTTAAGGCCTTTGAGAATGTTTTGGATGTGCTGGAGAAGACCTCATGCGGTGGTCTGACTCTCCCATCTTCAAAACAATCGGGGGTGGAAATTAATGCAATTCCAAATGGAAATAAATGTAAATAAACTTTAGATTCAATCAACTATAATCTAAAGCTAAAAGAATATAGATGCCTAAATGATGAATAAAACTAAACCAAGCTGTGTTGTCAAAATTAACACTGGTTTTGATGTTGCATTAGATCAAAAACAATTTGTGCTTTCATTAAAGGTAAAGAGCAGTTAAACTAAATACTCAATATTATTTTTAAAGCCAAGAAGAGTTTAAGGGGTATGCATAACTTTAACATTTTAAATAGCGGTAAAACATTATGATTTTTGCCCAGTTTTGAGAGTTTTTGCTGTCAGCTGTCATTAACTGTGTGTAAAAACGTTCCCTCGTGTGTTTCTTCCACAGCAGCGGGGGATATGAATTGGATGAGGCTTTTCCCACTATAACCATAGCCGAGGGCAGCTGAAAGGAGACGACAGCATTGGCCACTTTTCTTCAATCAGTATGAGTCTATCAGACTTCTGAAGACTAATCGATCAGTTTGGCTGTGGTCAATCAGAAAATGAGCCTGACTGTACAGGACTGTGTTTATTACTTACATTTCTCGTTATTACTGTCTTTGTAATTATTGTTATTGTTATTTTAATTTTTTTCTGTTTTTTTGTTTTGTTTTGTTTTTTTACCAGTTATAACTCAGCTTATTTGTTTGTCGATCAAACGTTGAAACTTGAAGTTTCAAGAAAAATGCTTGCAAAAAACCCTGTGGAAAAGGGTGGAAGGAACGTAACAAAAGCCACTTGCATCTTCTGTGTTTTTCTTTTTCTCAAGTTTAAAAAGAAAAAAAAAAAAAAAAGAGAGAGAGACGCACTTTGATTTCAGTGACACGAGTTCAAAATGTCTTTTGTTTTACTGAATTTGAATGCTTTCTAGGAAATTTTCTGTTGTGTGAGCCGGCCCTGCTCTTCGCCCAGAGAGGTTTAACTTATTGAGAAAGACTTGGTGTTTTTTCTACCTTTTTCATAAGTAATGCATCTATGCTTCTAAAATGTAATTAAAAAAGGAAAAAAAAGAGGTAATTGATTTTTTTCCCCTCTTCCTTTGGTGTCTGTGCACGGAGGTGAAAGTTGCACTGAATGTTCTGTTTTCAAGCTGGTGTTTACCTGTCTTTCTTACTCCTGCAGGTATGCAAACAGGGTATATGCAAAAAATAATGGAGAACTTTTCATTCCTAATTGCTTTATATGTTATATGATTAGTATTAGAAAAGATTTCATGCACAACCAGAAACATGTTTTGTAAGCAAACATCTGAAAACTAAAAAAAAAAAAAAAAAAAAAGCAGGAGTGTGCTCTGCTTTCATGTCCTGTCCTTTGTGTGTTTATTGTATGTTCGCTAGCAGCTTTGCAGATTACATCTCTTCTCCTGCAAACATCTTTCACTTTGGGGTGACATCCTATGCTCAGTAGACGCCTGACAACCTGCGCTGGCTTTTTAGCCTCATATCAGAACATATCTGAGCCTTAAAGTCTCTAATCAAGTGGCTGGGTAAAGCTGGTGGTTTTGCTGACCAATTTAGTGAATTTGCATCATTGTCTTTAGGTGATGGTGGACTGAACTCACTCTGAAGTAACGATGCTAACACTGAAACACTTTAGAAAATTGGACACAGCACATGTACAGTTTACAGTACTTGTAGTGCAGCAGATAACTGAAACAATCTTTAAAAAGTGAATAAAAGCAGCAGAATTTGCAGGTTTGTCCACTTGGAGAAGTGTGAAAAATCCTATTAACCACTCGAGTTGTCGAAACTTCTGCATTTTCCATCTTGCATTTTCAACCTTAGAAACAACTACAGAATTTCAACCACTGGATACATTTCAGAAATTTTACTCTTGATTTTTACATTTTTGACTTAAAGTAAATCAAATTTATAACTTACAACCATTTTACACAACTGAAATCACACTTTTAACATTCATGCCATTATATTCCTGTGTAGTTCATTTGAATTTTACATATTTGATCCACACCCTTGGCTCATCTCTCCTGTGCTGGCACGGCATGCTATCAGCGTCTTTTTTTTTTAAAGGCTTAAACAGTCAGCAAACAGTCACTCCCCAATAACAACTTTAGAATCACCAGTTTACCTGACAAGCAAGTCTTTGGACCTTCTTGATGCTAAGTGACTGTTGCACAAATTTGTTGTTGAAATGTATGTTATATGGGCTTACTCATGTAACTAATCCAAGTACATTCGCAGCATTCATAATGTTACTTGGCTGATGTTCTACCCTCTCCTAGTTTAGTCCATGGTTAATGGATTATAGTTGATGCTTTTTCTTAACTCTCACCTTGCACTCAAAACACATTGTACACTGCATCCTATCCACAGACACAGGTTTAATGCCCATGCACACATAATGGACCCAGATAGATGTATCAGCAGGTACTTCGACTTCAGTATCTTGCCCAGTTAAATACATGGATGCAGAATCTGGAGTTTGAATTGCAGACCTTCAAGGAGACAATCTGCTCTAAATATAAATAAAAGAAATAGAGGAGATTTGGAGGTTCAGGGGTGAATCCATTCAGGAAATGCAACTGAGACAAATCTTATTTATACTACTGCACACCACACCCTGTTTGAAAATGTAAAAAACTAAAAAAAAAAAAATCACAAAATGACTTCTAAATTTGACTTCTGCAAAGTTGAATGTGTGTCATTTGACACAAAGATCTTTAAAAAGGGAAGTGTAGTTTACATAATCTTAAAAAAGAGGAACTTTCTTGCCTTTGTTGACATTCGTCTTGAATTTTCAGTTATCTAATGGAAAGTTGGCTTCATCAAAAAAGCAATAAAAGAGTATGTGTACAAATTTTGCAACTTGTATTCACCTGGAAATGTTGATTTATCTGCTGCACTATTCCAGTCTAATTGGCAACAAATTTAAATTATAGGACTAATAAGGGGAAACACGACTGTCTACTTTCTGTACTAAAAGAAGTCATTAAGTGAACTACAGGGTAATAGCAGAAACAGGGTTTGGTATACCTGGCTGTTTTATCTGATTTTTGAGCATTCACAGGTGAAAACTTAAATTCACCTGTTGAATTTTGGGTAAACATTTAAAGGCCATCGCCATGTAGGGTTGATGGCTGGTCTAACTAAGTGCTAGTATATGACAGGTCTCCTTTTTACTGACTAATTAATAATAAAAAGCGCAGTACTCCTATATGCCTTGAACTGTTCTTAGTGTAAAGGTAAAGTTTTATGAAAACTACATATTTAAGAAAAGTAGCTCCTCAGGGAGGACACACAATCAGCAGAGAAACCGAGAAGTGGTACTGATGTATTTTTAATACTGATATGTTAAAATTCATGTTGACATTACAAACCCAAAATCAAATCCATGCAATAATCTACACAGTAAAAAGAAGGAAGTATTTAAAATCTGGGAAAGGAGATCACTGATTTCAAGTTGGTACGTTGTAATAAAAAGTTGTTTTGGTGAGTAATAACAGGAAGAACATGTTAACAGGGAGAAATGCTAATAAATCACAATATTGAGGTAAAGAACTTGTCGCTAAAGCAAATCAAGCAGCTCTTTGCTAGCCATATTGTGACACCTTTACAGCTTTATTCAAGCTATTTCACCTAGTTTTCCTTATCTGATAAGAGGAAGATGATCAGCATGTTTTGTTAAAAGCTTTGGGGCATGGCCGTCATCACCTCTATCTGGACTTGATATTTAAGGTACCTGCAGGTACAATTCCTACATATCACACAGGCGTAGTCTGGTCCAGTCTGCTCATCTGGATGATGAGATCGATGCTGATTGCCAACATAACGATTCTGCGAGAGCTTCCCTCCTTACTTTATGTGGCCTCATGGAAAATCCCGTCTATGTGGTATTTTAGCCTCTGACGTTAATGTCCAGTTGAAATCATACCTGGTTAGTGATGTGCCCAAGCATACAGATAACATTACCATAATCATATAATAAAGTTTTTCAAAACACTGAATGGCCTTTCAAATCTTGTTATAGGTACTTTGAAGACCACTTAGAGTTCGTATTAATATTTCAGTTATGTCCTGTAGTGCATTATGTCAGGTTTAATGATTGTACATAATGTTACTGTTGTTACTGCGTGCTTTATTAGGTCAGGCAGTGCATTATCTGTTGTTTAGACTGTATCATCTACTTTACATACTCTATTTTTCCAGTACAATTCACACTCCCCGACTCATATATTTCTTGACCAGCACATTGAATTAAATTAGTTTTCTTAAATCCTATAATGACTCATGGAAAGTCCTTACTGAAGCTCTTGTTTTGAACTATATGTTTGTTTTGGACTGTGACTACACAGCAGCTTCATCATGTGCCTGGAGCACCTTTTCTTCTGCTGAAGTAAGTAGTTTGACAGTAAGACTCAGGTTACCACATGCCCATAAACACTGTGACTGGTTTCTTTTAACTGAAAGAGAAAGACATGCAGATGTCACTGGATATGTGTGAGGGTTCATACCTCAGCGAACTCCTAAAATATTCATTCAGCTGGAAGCCTGTGGGAAAATCCTCTCATGTCCATTAGTTTAAGATCAAAGGTCTAAACAGGAACGAGTAACAATGGATGTTTGGAAATTATGTTTATGTACTGCATGTGTTTTCTGAGAGTTAAATATGTTTTAGGCTGAAACAGAGGTCGGCGCCACAGTTTACATCATATTACAGCAGCAATTACTTAAAGTAATTCACTTTTGTTGTGCAAATTTTTTTAACTACAGAGCTAAAATAAAAACAGGTGATTTTTCTTTGGATGCAACTTTTATATTATCCACTTTTAACATAATGCTTCCTGTCTGTGTTTGAGGGAGCGGGAAAACAAAGCACAAATGAGCCAAATATGTTTCTTTTTATATACTGTTTATAAATAAATACAACCCAGCCATTGGGGGGGGGGGGGTGTATTCCTAGTGCTGGTCTCAAGCTGGGATAAATGGGTATCCGGCATAAAATCTTTGCCAAATCAAACATGCTGATCATCAAGAATAAGATTTCCGTACTGGATCGGTCGAGGTCTGCGTTAACAACGACCACCTCTAGTGCTGTTGGCCAACAGGGTGCCAATGGAAACTGCGCTACTGTTGGCTGAAGACAAAGAAGCAAGAGAAAAAGAGGACGGGGGAAGGAATGTCAGGAGGCAGTGAGAGATAAGGTAGAAGTGAGACTGGGGACTAAAGGGGGAGAGCTGGCTTATATAAAGGAGCGATAGAAAGATATATTGTGCGTGCAGGTGGAAGGGAAGTAAGGGCCAAGAGCATAAAGAAATTAGGATTATTTGGAGCTAGGTGTATAACAAAGAGACAGATGGCAAAGGAAAAAGTTTAAAGTGAATTGTATGTCAGGCTGAACACTCAGGAAAGAGAAGAAGACTTGTATTGGCTGGCTAGACAGAAAGATGGGAAAGGATGTGCAGCAGCTTAGGGTGATTAAGGACAGATTGAAATGTGCTAACAAGTGAAGAGAGTGTGTTGAGAAGATGCAAGGAATACTTTTAGAAGTTCATGAATGAAGAAGATGAGAGAGAGGAGAATGGATGGAGGAGATTGAGTAAATTAGAAAGTGCAGAGGATTAGTTTTGAAGAGTGGAAAGGTGGTAGGTCTGCATGACATACCTGTGATGGTATGGAGATGTTTAGAAGAGAGGACAGGGATTGACAAGATTGCCTTACACCATCCTGGAGAGTGAGAGAATGTAATGGAGAAGATTTGTACTGAGTGTGAAGAACAAGGGTGAGCTGTAATAATTCCATTGAATTCAGTTTTATTTATATAGAGTTAAATCATAACAACAGTCATGTCAAGACGTTTTATACTGTAAAGTAAGGATACAAAAATATAGAGAAAATGCCAACAATCAAATGATCTCCTATGAGCCAACACTTGGTGACAGTGGGGATGAAAAACTCCAAACTCCAGAAGAAACTTGAGACAGAACCAGGCTCAAAAAGCAGCAGCCATCTGCCATGACTGGTTGGGAGTGATGGGATGAAGACAGGATACAAGACATAATGTGGAAAAGAGCCAGCACGTCATAATAAGTAATTAACTAAATGAAATGCGGAGTTATCTATAAACATATAGTGACTGAAAAGGGTTGTTAAAGAAGAAACACTCATAGGGAACCACAGCAGTCTAGGACTATTACAGCATAATTAAGGGATATGTTTTAAAAAAGAGGAAGGTTTTAAGCCTAATCTTTGAAGTAGAGAGGGTTTCTGTTTCCCAAATCCAAACTGTGAACAGAGACCTGAAAGCTGAAGGCTCTGCCTCCCATTCCACTTTAAAATATTCTAGGAACCACAAGTAAGCCAGCAGTCTGAGAGCAAAGTTCTCTATTGGGGCGATATTGTACTATGAGGTCTTTAAGATGGGCCTGATTAATCAAGATCACGTAAATATTCTCTTATTTTAGCCCCTTTTTAGCATTTTGGACCAGCTGAATGCTTTTCGGGTCATTTTTAGGACAGCCCACTAGTAATAAATTACAATAGTCCTATAAATAATAAATTCATGAACTAGTTTTTTTTGCATCACTCTGAGACAGGATGTTTTTAATCTTTAAAGATTTTGCGCAAATGCAAAAAAGCAGTTTTACATATTTGTTTAATATGGACACTGAATAACAGATTCTGGCCTAAAACGGGAAAAAAAGTCTTCTCACTAAGGTCATCCAGGTTTTTATGTCGTCAAGACATTTCTGCAGTTTAACTAATTGGTGTACGTTATCAGACTTCATTGATAGATAGAGCTGTGTATCATCTGCATGGGAATGAGAATGCATGCTATGGGAAGCAGGCATAATGTAAACAGAATTGGTCCTTGCACAGAACCCTGTGGAACTCCATAATTAACATTAGTCTGTAATGAGGACTTTCCATTTACATGAACAAATTGGAGTGTATTAGATATTAGACTAATAGACTCCTATTAGACAGAGAAGAAGTATGTGAGGGTGGTGCAGGACACGTATGAGGACAGCAAGACAGTTCAGTGGGTTCAAGGTGGGGGTTACACCAAAGATCTGCTTTGAGTTCCAGTTTGCAGTGATGATGGACAAATGGAGGGAAAGCAGGAGTCTCTGTGGACTATGGTGTTTGGAGATGACTTTGTCATCTGTATTGAGAGTAGGAAGCAGCTGGAGGAAATCCTGGAGAGGTGGAGGTATGCTCTAGAGAAAAGTGGAAAAAGTCAGTAGAAGCAAGACAGAATATATGCGTGTGAATGAGAGGGAGACAAACAGAACAGCCAAGCTGCAATGAGCAGAGACATTGAAGATAGATCAGTTTAAATAACCGGGGTCAATCGTCTAAAGCAAGGGATGATGCAGAAGAGAGGTTTAGAAGTGAGTGCAGACAGTGTGGAGACTACTGTCAAGCCTAATTTGTGACAGAAAAATAGCACCAACAGTGAAATGGAAGGTTTTTACAAGATAATAGTGAAACCTGCTGTGATGTAGGATTTTAAAATAGTGGACAAGCATAAAAGCGTGACTCTTAAAGTATTTTGCCAGGGTATGGATATCAAAAACAAAATTGCATTTAAAACTTTTAAACCAACTTCATTGAAAGTTAGGACCAAACTAGCCTCGGAAATCTTGATCCATCATTTCAAGTAAGTGTTTGCAGAACTATTCCTTCATAAAAGTCTTTACTTGTGTTGTTTACATGAGATTAACTCAGTTAAATTGTTAAAGTAGGCCATTCATTGTCCAACTGGGCGTGTGTGTATGGTTTTCTTCCGTCCTGTGACTTCACACTACACTACCTGAATGAGAGGGCTTCCACCTGACTTCCAGTCCAATAATAAACAACCTGAAGCCTCGCACACGCTGAGCTCCGGTGCAGAAACGGTTAACCAAAAGATGCAAGAACTGCGTGAGTCTGTCTGAGCATGTGCTGCTGGTGCCGCTGCTGCTGCAGTGAAGTAAAATGTGTCAATTTTCATCGGACAGTAGAGACACCGTGGAGGAGAAGCCGGCGACAGCAGATGAGCGGCAGGAAGCGGACACCGAGTCAACCAGGACAATCTCTCCGGGGGAGATGCATTTGATCGTCCGACTTGTGTGCTGAGGGACACCGCAGAGCTCAGCCGAAAGGTAAACGAAATGCACAGACGATGATTCACGTCGGTCTGCTGGAGCTCAGCGGCATGTAGCCAACATGTTAGGATTTAGGAGGAATAGCCATGATCAACACAAGTATTCGTGAGGCTCCCCAGTTATTATTTTGCAGGTTTTCGTAATGTATCCAACCGTGGGAATTTCACCCGCTTGTTACTAATGAGTGTTTCCTTGCAAGTTGATAGTTGTGCAGCCGCGTTTCTGTTAACCGTGCCGCAAATTTAGTACACTGTGGCTGAGAAAAACAGCTGGACATCCTGTGTCAAAACTGGTCGAACCGGTCATTACTAACATGTTTTGTGCACAGTTAGGCTGTTGCACCTGTTAAAATAAGGATATGTAAGCGTACATGAGCGCATTATGAAAGCAGCCTGCGCGTATAAGTGTGTCTTTTTCATTACGCGGAAGCTTTGTCAGAGGAAAGCGAGTGTTTTCAAACCCTCTCTGTTTTGAACCTTGGCTTTTTAATTATTATTTGTCAAGGATAACCATACCGCACTGCTCAGTAGGAAGGAGGCGTGATGCTGCAGCGGAGTCTCGGCAGCGGGCCTGCGCAGTGGCCCGTAGTTTTCCAGGGACAGGATAAGATGACTTTGGACATCTAATTACAAGTAGACAAGCGATTCTTTTCTGTCATGACTTCTCTTCTGCATCATGGTCACACTGTAGGATGTGTTTTTACAGAAACACGGTGCCATATGGGGTTTGGATTTTCAAAATCCCTCATTGATTTATTCCTTGTAAGGCCTGCAGTTCACTATCATTTGGGGTGAGATAATCCCTGCTGCTGCTGTCTCTATAACCTATATCCCGCCTCAGCCTTTTACACTGACTCTATTGACATTTTGGACCTATTTATAAGCCATTCACTAGATTTCACAGTGAGGATTCCCCGAATGACCCGTCAGTAGAAATGCAAATGCTCGAAAAAACTGTTAATATCAGCGTGTGGGCATCTAAATTAACGTAGCTGTACAAATGGACCTGTTACCTGTCTTCATACACATATGTGAATTGCTAACCTCTTGAGTTATCAGACTTTTTAAGACACATGAAGGAAACTTCACAGCCCCACATTTTTTAGACAATAAAAAAGTGAATTTCAGTCAACACCAGCACAACAGTGTCAGCTTTTTTTGTTGTTGTTGTCATTTTCACCACACAGTAAAGTTCATTTAACTTAGTTTCACTTTATATTTTTTCCACTGGTCATCCACGAAACAGGATGGATCCATGCTTTCATGTTGTTTCCGTGAATCCTGAGCCTACCAAGTAAATGTCTTAGCAGAAATGATAACTCATCAGACCAGGCAGCAGTTTCCAGCCTTCCGTTGTCCAGTTTTGGTGAGCCTGTGCAAACTTTAGCCTCCGTTTAATGTTCTTAGCTGGCCAAAGTGGCCGCTGGTGTGGTCTACTGCTACAGGGGTTATTTGAGAACTGCTGTTCACTGGATATTTTCTCTTTTTCGTACAACTGTCACTGTAAACCCCAGAGATGGTTGCGCAGAAAAATAGATGAACACTTTCTGAAATACTGGCACCAAAACCATGTTCAAAATCACCTTTCTTCCCCATTCTGATACTCACTTTGAACTTCAAAAGATCATTGTGACCATGTCTACTTCCATTGTTGCTCTCTTGTGATGGCTGAATGACGTGGCCGGTAAGTGTACGTTTATATTTTTAGGGTTGCGTTAACAGTCTTCAGTTAGTTAAAAAGAGCCACCACTGAGCGAGAGAACTGAAGATATCGATCGCAAATTACATCCACATAGAGGCATCTATAATACATGCACAAAAGAGGCGCAAAGCATGGGTTCATTCTGTATTTGCGCTTATACACTTTGGTATATGCTGGTGAAAAATGCGCGTTTCCATTAAGTTGTCTTTGTGTTCTCAACTAAGCACATTAGTGTCATGTTTGTCATTATTGGATACATCTTGATTTATGGAGTTTATGGTCTAAAAAACTTAAGTATTAAACTCTGATCAGAGCAGGTGACAGTCCAGCACTCAGCTTCTTTTGTTTTTCAAAGATCTTTTCCCTTCTGAAACCTGTGCACCGAGACCAATCTCAATTATGCGCTGTCAAAGATTGATTACGAAGCTGTCTGATAGAAGATTAACATGCGCCTGCACCCCTCCATTAAAGACATTACTCTCCATTGCAGCATGATGACCATGTCAGTAAATCTCCTGCTTTCTTTACAGCCGCTCCAAGATTTCTAATCTACGGTCCATGACCCCTATGCTACCCAGGATAGAGGGCTTAGCTCCAATGTCTCATTAAATTGCAAAAAGCTCAAGAGCTGGAATGAGTGTGATTGGAGGAAGGTTGTGAAAACAATATGAGAGTATTTTGGGGACTGTGAAGGTCTGTGCATGTAAGGGTAATACTTAAGATATTTATTGGGTAATAAGGAGCGATGATAAACTGACATATAGGCTGGCAGAGAAGAAGTATGACAGAAGGACATGCAGTTTAACTATACAGAAAACAACCCAGTGCATTTCCATCCTCCGGGATACCCGAACACAGTTATCTTTAGACATCATTCTCCGTAATGTTATTCCTACCAGCAGCACAGAGTATGCTTCCTCTGCACTGCTCGTTGATGGTCAGATAGCTTTGGAAATCCCACGTCACCGCATGAGGTGAGAAAGCAGTAAAGAGTTGAAGTCACTCCTCTTGTCAGGCCCTCCTGTTTCATTCATGACGCTCCTCAGCTATTTCTGTCACTTTTCAGGAGTACAACTGAATGAAACGCTCCGAGTGCTTTTACAGGAGAGTCTGCACTCTGTGTTCCCGTTTTATGTGTGGCCATTCAGAATAACTGTAAGCTTATATAATCGAGAATGTAACCGTCAGTTTAATGAATTTCAGGAACTATAACTTAAAGAGGCGACCCTGGAGACATATCTTTTATTCATTGTACAGTGTCCTTGGGTGCTTTGAAAGGCGCTACTTTTAAATAAAATGTATTATTATTATTATTGTTATTATTATTATTATTAAACACTGCAGCCACCAAACATCCTTATATTAAAAAACACCTTTTCTTTTAAAAAAGTTTTCTGTCAACACATCTGAGTAATACCTGATTTGTGTAATAAAGTCTTCATCGCAGTCTTCATCAGGTCATTGAGAGGTAATCAGGTATATTTGTTTCTAAAAGTGAGAATGAACCCTTCAGCGTTCATACCACTCGGTTTATTGAGAGCACTCCTCCCCCACCGCTCTGTTTGCTTTGTTCAGGCTTTCACCTTGCAGATATAGAAAGAATGCCTACTATAAAGTTATATGAGCCTCTGTTGGCACTGCTGTGTCCAGGCTTTTAGTCCTCGTGGCGTCTCTCCCGCTCTATCAGCAGCTCGGATTCTTTACGTGCCCCCGGGGAATCTCTGGAATTAGGGGGATGCTGTGAAGGAAGGAGGGAGAAGTGTGTCTTTGTCTTTAGCATCGAGGTATCATTGTCTCGTAATTCCATCTGTTTTCATTTGTTGCATGCATGCATGATATATGCATGCATATATCCATGCATATATCATGGATAGTGTGAAACCCAGAGACTGGAATAAAATTTTTTTGCCAAAGATGGCGCTAACTTAAAGGTGACATCCATCAGTATATCTGATGTCATCAGTATATCGCCTCTAACCGAAGCACCAAGGTTGTGTTGATAGTGGAAAGTCTTAGTTTATCAACAGTTTTCAGACCAAAATACAAACATTCCCCCATCACAGATTCTAATGAAAATTTCCTGCCTTATACATAAAACAAATGGAGAAGCAAGTATGACAGTATCATAAGGATTCTTAGAATAATGATCTTCTGTCGTCTGTTTATATATACAGTTTACGTCAGTGGTGTACAGTGAAGAATAAAGAACAACAAGATTTAATGATACTCCTAATAAAGGTTGGCAAAATAGCTTCAGAATTATGTCAAATTTCTAGAAAATTAGCAATAATAATATTTCTGAGGATTCCTTTTTTTGATAGAAAAAAAATAGTGTTTTGTTGATGCTTGCAGCTTTCAGGAAGCTAAAGGACAGTTTCCATCCTTCTTTTCCAGTGACTACTGACATTGACATACTTCCTAATTTGAACTGCGAATCTATTGGAAAACAAGGTGGCAGCAGCAGGATTGTAATGCAATAGCAGTGCCACAGCACAAGTCAAATCCAAGCATGAATGGAGCCTCGGTAGTGTTAGTATGAGTATAAAATAATCACTTTAAACTTAACAGCTCAACCAACTTAACCTTGCAACTGTCACATAATAAAACCGAGACACCCTCTCTACCTGGGATGGTGTAGCCTGGGTCGAGCTTTTAAACCACCTCCTTAAAGCCCTCGGTCACGGCATCAATAATTTCCATCCACTGTTTTCTCTTCCTGTCATATGAAGTGCTCCAGCAATGCTCAGTTGAGTCATTTGTTGACTTTTGGACCACACATCACCAGCTGTTAATATCTCCTCCTGTTTGTACTTTTTTGCCTCAAGCGGTGAAACAAGTTTGTGGTTTCCACCTTTAGCAGCAACAGTTGTTGAAGTAGCTCCAGATGAGGCTCCACATGAGGCTCTTCCTCTCAGATGCCTGGGCTTGTCTTGCTGTTGTGGGCACTAGGGAATGTAAATGCATGGCATTGCTATAGAAATGTATAACCTTCAACAATGATATGCAGAAATACAGAAATACAATGCAAAGTGCATCACAGTGGAAAGAAATTATGAAATAAATATACAAATGCAATGACATGGAAATCAGTTTAGAAAGTAGTAACTGGCCAAGGATTTGCACAGTTTGCACACTGCAGTTTCTTGGTTTTTCGCATTGCCGAAAAAACACTTCTATCTTTGTGTGACTGCCCAACATGATGAATTCCTTTAAGACTGTAAGATAGTGTACATCCTCACATTTAAATGCTTATCACATTCCCGTGTCTTACTGATGCCAGGTTTTATACCCTGCCTTTTAAGTGCAGGCACTGGGATCAGCTGTAAATAGATCAGTCCATATAGATGTGGCTTGTTGAGCGTATTTTGGTGTATTGGAACTTTTATTTGCTTCATCTTACAGAAAAGGTAGATGTGATGCTGTTTAGGTGAGTGGCAGGTTGCTGTTTCAGGGGTAATCGACCTGCCTTCTGGAATCGATTGGGATCCGTTTACTTTGCGATGCCTCGGTAGGTTTTCCCATCCCCCTTCTTGCACCCCTAACTCTTATCCGTCATTTTTACGTAGGCCCTGTTAAACACACACTTCTTGCCACTTGCTCATCATGCTTCTAAGAAAGCAGTATTGACCAGGATCAGCTAATGGTGACCAAGGAAGGGACAGCAATCCAACAGATTCCCAGTCGTAGAACTAGCAGCATTCTGTACACTCTTTGGGGAATTAATGGGTTAATAATCATTTAGAAAATCTCACTTAAGAAGCTGGAACTTGTCTGGATTTTTAGCACCAGTGGCTAATCATGTGTGCTCATTGCAATTCTGACTGGTGTATTTCAGCAGAAGAAGGCACAAAACATAAATACATTTGCTTTAAAGCGTAAGTATTTTCAAGTTGATTACATCAAGGGCATGTCGCCTGCAGTGCTGTTTCCATCAGTGGAGATGAAGCAGTGGTTAGGTCACCTTGGTGACTGACGCTTAGCTGCAATGGATATTGCTGGTTTCTATACACTCCACTGCAGCCTTCAAAAAGTGACCTTCTAAAAGTCTGCATAGGCCTGGGATCTGTGCCACAGGGAGATATATAGTACACGAAGGGATTATCCTGTGCTGCAGCGTGGTGTGTTTCTGATATGGTGTCAGAGTTCACAGCTGTCAGCATACTGTTAGTAATGTAAAGGTATCTGTGTGTATCTTTTCTTTTTTAAATTGACCTTGGCTGAATTCTGCTTTGGTGTGTTTTATTTGTGCCGTTCTTCTTTTTTTTTCGCTGCTGTCAAGAGATGCATCTCAGAGACTTGACACCCTTGTTTTCAACCAGACCCTCAGCTTTTTTTCATTTAAAAGCTCACACATAGATGGTATTTACCCTCATGTCCTCAGGCAAACCCCTCTTAATCCGTGGTTACACTTCCCCCTCTTTCAGTTCAGAGAGCACCCTGCCTGTGTTGTGTCTCCCCATGGTCATACTGAGGTTTACAAAGCGGGCAGCTCCATCACATCTGCCATTCTGATCACCATCAGACTGTGATGTCCCGTCGCGGGGCTCAATAGAGTGCAACGGCGATGCGGGTCCCAGCAGCAGGAGCTGGAAAGAGTCTTGCTGGTCAATACTTTGGCCCGATGAGAGAACCGGTGGGGTTGCGGGTTGGTGGGCGATATCCTACAACAACTGCAACAGCAGCAGAATCAAATAGCACCCAGTGTGTGAACTGTGTCATGCTGAGGCAACAAGTCAATAGATATGCCTACACACACACGCACACATTTAAAGGAGGGAGCAGAGGTGTCCTGTCAGCTTTTAAGATGCTGACAATATAATCACATCAACCAGCAAGGGAGCTTTGTATGTGTCATCAAAAGTACCTCTCCCCCGATTTCCCATCAGCCCCCCCACTGTTTGCCTAAAAAAGCAAAAATGGAGCAAAAAGGTCAGGTAGCAATGTCTGTGGTGTCCACTGTTAACATTCAACATATAATAAAACAACCTCCCAGTGATTTTAGGGATACAAGGCACCGAATTTAAAATTGATTCAAATTACTAAAGTAACAAAAGTATTTTTTTCACGTCACAGTTTAATGTTTTCAATTCCAGAAAAGCTTTTGAGGAAAAAAAAGCACTAGCTCATTTTGAATTTGATGACAGCAACATGTCTCACAAAGGTTAGGCCGTATTTGTGTAACATCTCATTTTTCTTTCTTGTTTCTTTCTTGGACTTCCGGGAGGGAATGTTGTCCCATTCTCGTCTGATGTATCATTATAGCTACTCAAAAGTCCTGGGTGTTCTTTGCCGTATTTTTTCTTTTCATGGTGTGCCAAATGACACACTGGTGAGGGCGCCATCATATGCTTCCTAGAGAACGCATAAGATAAGATGTCAAGAGAGGAACTGCGGTACTGCATGAGGAAGTCAGGAGTGGCAGAGAAGTATGTGCAAGTATGAGAAATGAAGCTCAGTAGAAGCTGTGTGTGAATTAGCGGTAGGCAGGTGTAACAGTGAGGCTACATGGAGCAGAGGTAGTGAAGGTGGATGAGGATGTTACCATTTTGCTTCAAGTTCCCCACGTTCATCACAATATGGTACAAAAAACTAAGAAAAAGGATTGCACGATTACGAAACTGCATAAGCAAGTACACATTGCACAGTAAACAATCAGAGAGATTTCCATTGTAATCTTATCTTTATGTTAACACTTTAAAATGCAGTGTAAAGAACAGGTTGGACAGCTGAACGTTTCAGCGAGTCTGATAATATTGAGGTCCCTGATATATATTTCCAGGAGGCACTGAAGATATTAAATACATAATTATGGATATTGAACCTTTTGGTAGAACCAAAAAACCTTTACAACAGCAGAGGAACCTACTGAAGAGAAAGAAACAACCCAGATATTTTCAATACTTTCAATGAAAATGATTTCTTTTTATATAAAGCTAAGAGCAAGTCATGTTTGCTGCACTACTCCACTAATCATTTTAAGCCTTTTCTTTCGCCCCGGAATATATCTATAGGCCCTTTGGCACAAAGTCCAGGGTTAGACGGCTGAATGTCGCCTCGCATATTTTTCGTCATTAGCGTCTTAGTGGGCATGAGACTGCTGTCAGTGAAGCAAAAAAAAAAGAGAAGGGGGAACTGAACTGAAAGAAGAAAGTGTGGGAATAGAATTAAGGCATGTGATACTCGAGTGAGAATGGGAAGATTATTAGTTTGTGAACTCTTTTAAGGCCATTTTCAGTTCAACATTTTGACCATCACCACAGTCTTGTTCTTTATTTCCCCCCTACTATAAGTGGGAGGGAGATCAACTGAGAAACTGAGAATGTGGTCTTATTACGCTGACTTTTCAGTGACAAAGTAAACATATCTCAAAGGCATCCTGCTAATTTTATTTTAAATAGGACCATGATTTACATTTAGGTCCATATGTTTCTGACACATTTGTAAACATGTTGCCTCTACATGCATTCTATAAAAATATGATCTCAGCTTTTATTCAAGAGCTTTAACAAAAGTGTAAAGATTTACATCCATCTTCATGCATAATGCCCCGTTTTCAGAAGCTTCTAGAAGATTCAATTTGGATGCAAATCTTTCACAGCCAATGCCTGCCTGAAGCCCAGAGCCAATGGACAAGTTGCACACTTATGTTGCTTTTTGCACTTTGCTTTGAGTCATTATTTATTTGCCCAGTGAAGCACAGTCTGATCGGTTTTGCAGCGTTTGGCTAAATCTGAGCAGAGGGTATATCCCTGTACACACAGAATTCATCCTGCTACTTATACCCGCAATCATCAATAAACATTAGTATCCAGGTTCCCCCAGGTATGGTATAAATGGCATAAATAGATCAAATTAAATAAAAGCAAGCCTGCAAAGGTGGGTCTTAAGCTTCTTTTTAAAGGTATCAGCAGTGGCCACAGATCTTAACTCCAATAAAAACCAGTCACCAATGGTAAAGATTAGTGCTATCATATTTTTTTATAAGTTCTAATGTATTCAGACCAGAAAGTCAAGGTTTCTTAATAACCGCATCTTTACTGAATGTTCCCTCATCCTCTTGACAGTAGAATAATTCATTTCAATTTAATTCACTTTTATTTATATAGCACCAAATCACAACAAGGCGTGTTATATTGTAGTTTAAAGACCCTACAATAATACAGAGAATACAGAGAAAACATCTACATTTATACGACCCCCTATGGGCATGTGCTTTGGCCACAGTGGGATATATATATATATATATATATATAGTATCCAATACTTTTGTGATTTGGTCATCTCACGCAGAATTGGTTTGAAATCCTCTTTGGATATAGGTTAATGAGTGCCTGATTACACTACGTGATACTATGAATAAAATGCATAAAGCTAACCACTAACTACAGGTATTTAACTGTTTTGTTTTGTTTTTTTGTTGTTGTGTTTTTTGTGGAAATCTACTCCTGAAGGATGACTTTTGTTTTGAAGTGTTTCAGAAGAGGAAGCTGCAAATTACATGGAAAGTAAACTGGGTCAAGTGTCAGGTATAGGTGGTGCCATGGACTAGCAGGCATACTCATCTTGCTCTCACCTTACCCCTGTCTGCTCTACTGAGAAAGTAAGTCAATATAGCATTAGGAAGCCTACTATCATAGGCTTTATCTTCATGCAGCTGGAGGTATTGCCCCCTGCTGGTTATTAAAAATAATGCAAGTTTGTGCACTTGGGCAATGGTTTGTTTTTTCAGACTAAGTGGTCTTCTCTAATCCTGCACACACAGTCGGTGAATACAGTGAAACAGCATTGTACCTTTAACATTTTGGTAAAGTCACTATCACGTCGAGAGTGAGATTAGAAGATCCATACCACTCATGTCTGATCACAGACTATACGGCAGGGCTGGGCAACTCCAGGCCTCGAGGGCCGGTGTCCTGCAGGTTTTAGATATCACCTTGGGTCAGCACACCTGAATCACATGATTAGTTCGTTACCAGGCTTCTGGAGAACTTCAGGACATGTTGAGGAGGTCATTTAGCCATTTGAATCAGCTGTGTTGGATCAAGGACACATCTAAAACCTGCAGGACACCGGCCCTCGAGGCCTGGAGTTGCCCACCCCTGCTATACGGCTTAAGCTTGAATCGAATCAGCATACTCAGCACAGACTGGAAAGAAGTGGAACCTGCTAGCCTGGCTCCATCCCAATAACATATACCCATCAACACCAGTTCACTTGCTACATGTTCGATAGTTCAGTGTCATTTCAGAACCCTGAATGTGAGAATGAGTTGAACTTTCAGTGTTTTTCCACTTTAACGATAAGTGCTAAGATTTCATTAATGTCCTTATCCTTTAGGCGCTAAAGGGAAATTTACTTGATTATTTTCATAAAGATCACAAGGAGCTGTTCTGACGCAGTAAACCCTTTAACGGGAACCAGTTGTTGCAAAAGGCTAAAACTTATGCTCACAATATTTGACAACTATTGGCTGACCCAGTCATGCTGGAAGGGATGAGAAGGAGAGTATTTCCCAGGGAGCCACAAAAAGATGGTATAAAGGGTTTAGGGAGGTCAGTTGGTCCATCGCTGTGGCCCAGTTCCTCACATGAAACCGTTGTTTCTTGTTTGGGAGAAATGTGCTAATCCCCAGGGACTCACTCTGGGCCCCAGCAAACCTTTGAAGGAATAAATAGACCCAAAAAATCAGCTTTTGTTCTTCAAACCAGCTTTTGTACTCCTAACCTCTCTCAGAGCTTGTATTTAACAGACCGGTTATGAGGTATTGTATAATAACTGCCACTATGAGACAGTTTCCTCTGGAAGCATTGTATAGCAGATGATATATACACACAGTGGTCTTATAAACTATGTAGTCCTTGAACCTGCCAGTATGGAGCTGTTTTCCTTTTGTGTGTTTTTTTTTATTGGACATGCAGTGTTTAAATAGAGGAAGGATCTAGCCCTGCGTGGGCCTTCTGATACCTGATACCAAAGCCTGTGTGTGTCAAGCTGCAGGATTTAGAAAAAGAGCACATGATGTAGGTAGTCAGATGATGAAGCTATACCTTACATAAGAAACACCCGCAGTCACTCAGTAAATAGTATCAGCTGAGGGAAGGGCGTAGAGTTTAAGTGCTCTGCAGCCCTCTAGTCTCTAATTTAATCTTCCTGATGTCAGTACAGTATTTCATCACCTTGTCCTTAATTGAACTATGGCTTGGCACCATTTGCAATTAAAGTTGAAATCCTCAAGATATCAGTCCTGGCAAACTGTTGTTAATGAAGATAACAGCAAATAGCTGTAGACCCCAGACAGCTTACACTTGTGTCATCACTACTTCAGAAGTTGGCAGGAGCTGTATTATTTAAAATAAGGAAAAGTAATGTATGTTTGTTGTTGTATGTTGTTTTCAGACTCTCCAGCAAGATATTGATAGAGTTTCTTTGGGGGCCAAACTCATAAAGAGTGCAGACAAGTTCATAAACAAATGAAAAGGAAACTGAAAAACAATATAATCCCTGCTGTCTTACCTTCACACTGCGGTCAAGTTGCAATGAAAAATAGGTGTGAATGTAGAAAGTCAAACAGTACAGGAGACACATGTGTGAATAGTTTTCAACACACCCAGGGTTGGAGTTTCACTAAAAAGAAACCCTGTAGTATATTACAAATTACTGTAATTACTATGTAATTACTTGCCAGAGAAAATAATGTGTTACACGGATTATTATATTACTTGAAATACATTATCACATAATTATCAGTTAACAACATAAACCTGAGGCTACAGCCCCACACACCATTACATCTCTATCCTAAAGAGGACACACAAGATCTTTTTTAGTTTTTAAATATAAACGCAAAACGGACAAAAACAAAGCAAATTTGAAAACAAGCCTAAAGAGTTTTCAAACCGATTCTACTTTTGAAATATGTGCAGATAGAAATGAAGGTCACACGCCTGATATCGCTGCCTGTGTTACCAACTGAGGAACAGGCTCTGGATGCTGGACCAGAGTCTGCATGCTTCTTTGCTACCTTTGTGTTAGCATGCTGTCTGTGCAGAGCTGAAGTTGTGTTATCAGTTTTATGCAGCTGTTTCTGTCCTGGACATTTTGCACTTTCATATTTCGCTCTTGTTTTTCTTAATATCCAAATCTCCACTCCTCAATAGTTTGACTGCTCCAGTCGACTGATTTTCTTCCTTCCTACACAAAAACCAGCATACCTTGACGTTTGCATGATCAAAAAGTCAGTACAGCTCTGATATGATGGAAAGAGACACTAACAATGAAAACAAGAAATGGATGTTAATACATTAAATAACTATAGCAGAAAGAATGCCAACTATAAATACAATCTAAAGATTACAACTTGAAAATTGTTAGAATTAATACATATCCTGACCAAAAAATGGAGACAAAAACAGTCTTGTTGCCTGCTTGTCATCTTTCTGCATCTTTCTTTCTCTCTTTTCCTTCAGATTTAGTTTTTTTGCTACAGTAAAGTCTGTGTGAAGGCGGGAAGAGGAAGGATGGTGATATCGGAAACCCCAGAGGCTCCCGTTCCTCTGACAGCGCTGTCACGCTGGTACCTGTACGCCATCCATGGTTACTTCTGTGAGGTGATGTTTACGGCAGCCTGGGAGTTTGTGGTCAACTGCAACTGGAAGTTCCCTGGCGTGACCAGTGTATGGGCGCTCTTCATCTATGGCACCTGCATCCTCATCGTGGAGCAGATGTACCTAAAGCTGCGCGGCCGCTGCCCCGTGCTGCTGCGCTGCATCATCTACACTTTATGGACCTACCTGTGGGAGTTTGGTACGGGGCTGCTGCTGCGCCAATTCAACGCCTGCCCTTGGGACTACTCTGAGTTCCGCTACAACTTTATGGGACTGATCACGGCTGAGTACGCGGTGCCCTGGTTCTGCGCATCCTTCATTGTGGAGCGCCTCGTCATCCGCAAAACGCTGAGGCTGCGCTTTCACGAAGGGCCCGAGGACGGTTGGTCAAACCATCAATCAGATGCTGGGGGTGGCCGAGGGAATGGAGGGACTGTGGGGGGTGGGAGAAGGAGAGAGAGGAGCAGAGGGATGGGAAATGATTCCAATGGCTACCTTAAAGCAGAATGAATCAAGGAATTGATAGAAGGACACAATCCAAACCAGCCCAATCCGACCCTCCTTTTCATAAGCAGTCCTACCCCTCAGCTGTGTGAGGTGAAGACAGACAGCTGTGGGCTGGTATGCAGAGATGTAAAGAGTATCACAACAGCCAGATAACAAACACCTAACTGGGGCTTTAAATGCCCAAATCACACACTGTTAACACAGGGGTACAGCTAACTACATGCTGCTGTGTTTGCTGCATTTCATAACGCACCACCCATTTCCATGTGGGCTTGACCTTAAGGAGATCAGGGCTCTCTCTCCTGTCCCACAGTGAACTACTGTTGCAAAGAGTATCTGTGATTGTCCTGTGGAGGAATTAATTCAAGAAGAAATACATTATTAATGTTTTTTCAGGGGCACATCAGTCTATATTAAAGCAGAATGCTTGTTGTCTAGAAATCATAGTAAAAAGTAGCTCGGTTGTGAAATGTCCTTTTTAAAATGTACATATTGTCCTTTAGTATTATTCAAAGTACTGTAGTAATGTAGCTACAAAAGGATCCTTAAAGGTGCTGTATACCAGCATTTTATTTTGAAAGGTCATTCACGGCTAAAAATAAGGAGCTTTTGTGTGTGACAGGACACAGCCTGCTGGTATCGATACACAATATAGTGCTTGCCTGAGTGAGCTGGTTAGCAGTGACTGAACTTTCAAAATAAAATACTTGTATTCGACACCTTTGAGAGAATACCGTCCACCCAGGAAGCAATGCGCCATCTGTCAGCTTATGTCATGACGAATGTTTCTCTGCAGTCAGAGAATACCCACAATGCCTAAAAAACAAAAAACAATGCATGAAAAAAACTGTCTTCCAATATAATGTGAAATTTTTTTTTACAGAGCTCATTCAGCAGCCATACTGTGTGTCTCCACAATCAGCCTGCTGCTTGTGTGTTAATGACAGTAGCTCAGAAGGTGGAGCTGGTCCACCAGCTATCAGGGTTGACTGCCTGTTGTCTCCTGACTGCATGATGAAGTGTCCTTGAGTGAGACGTTGATACCCAAACTGCTCCCGTTGAGCAGGTCATGGCCTTGCATGGCAGCTTCTCCGCCACTGTGTTTGACTGTAGGTGTGTGTGTCTGCAAGCTTATATGATGGCACCAAATAAATGCAGGGACGCCTTTCTGCTGTCATGGTTACGAGTCACGACCATCAGCATAAAGCACAAAGCTTCGCGGTAATGTGCTTTTTTTTGCAGCTGTTCGAAAACGTGCACACGGCTCGCTGTCTGCATTTTGTTTGCTTTGATGTTGTCGAGGCCACACATGCCTCATGTATTAATTGTCATTCACTGGAACACAATACTCCTTCCTGCCCAGTTACAGTGCACACGTAGGATATGTTTGCTGAACAAGTGAAGAAGCGAAGAATCTCATGGATGGACACCGAAGGTGAAGTATTGATTTCCAAGAAAAAACTTGACATTCGTGTTCTCCACATATTTACAAAGAGTCATCGAATTATTGGTCTTTAGGTTTCCATTTCTGTCCCCATTGTTTTTGTTGCTGACTTAAGTGAAGGAGAGGAAGTGCACAGCAGAATTTGTTGATAATTTACTGAAGAAACACTCACATTTCAGCCAAAATGGAATTAGTTGCTCATGTCTTTTATAAATTCACGATGTGTAATTTGACCTCTTTGGTATTCTGCTGGATGTTTCCATGTGAGACAGAGTGTATTATCAGTGCAAGTAGTTTAAAATGCTCAAACTCTGACACTTTTTAACTGTCATGTCTTAAAAGCAGGTAACCCACACAGAATAATGGTAGTTGTAGAGGTAGAAGGATAGAGAAGTACATACGCTTGCCTCCATATGCAGGAAATGATGGCATTCTTTCTATGTGGTGCTAACTGTTTTAATGTAAAAGAGGTAAGACACTTAACTTTGATTTCAAGGTACTGGAGGACTGATAGCACACGTGAAATTATGGGAATATAATTACTGAAAAGTATATGTTCTACAGGAAAAACACACTGTGCTTGATCAACTTAGACTTGAGCAGTTATTAGAAACTGATGGACTCTGTAAAACGGTGACCTTCATCCGTGTGGCGACACTGAAACGCAGTGGCTTCCCTTCACTGTCTCTCAAAGCTGGGATGAAGTGCTGCCACCCAGTGGATATACTGAAAACAACTTTTATTATCTGCTACAAAGAAAAACACAATGTGTAGACAAAAACTCGTGAAAATTAAAACAAAAAGCAAAAAACATGTTGTGGTTTTAACCCCATGGCATTTTTATCTGACTTTAACATGTTTATTTCATATGTGACTCAAGAGGCTTAAAAGCAATATAATCTATGCCCCAGCTATGTTTAACTTCTCTTTAAAATCCAATGAACTACAATATGGTATGCAGCTAATTAGTACTACTGCTTTAATGAAAGAAATTACAAGAACATGCAAGTGTATTCTCTGCAATATGTGAATGAAGGCGTGTTGAGTGTGCATAGGGTGTTGTACAGAGACACCGTCTCTGTGTGTGCATGTAAAGTGTGCTAAAGTTGATACTCTGGTATTTTTACCTCCAGTGTGCATGTGCAAAAATTATCTTGTCAAACTCAGATTTTAACTTGCTGATTATTAGCCCCCCATGCACTGTAACAGTTGCTTTAAAGAGAAAAAAATGTACAGGTTTTTAGTGAAATCACTGTACTGTATATCACTCATTTTGTTTTTTGTTCATGTATGATTTATCAGTTGCTGGGATTAAATATATTTATTGGATCTTGATATTTGTTTGTATGGAACCTTTTTTTTTTTTTTTTAAATGCTCTCTATTAACAAAATGTATACATTTACTCACATTTCACTTAAAGACAACCCCAGATTCTTCAGGGTTCATCCTCTGGGTACAATGAATATCTGTACAGTAGCTCATAGCAGAGATTTCCCTCTGGATCAGGTCATAGCCAATCCTGAAAAGTAACACAACTAAATCTTTTCTCCTGCTTGGCTAAAGACCCAGAATTAAAAGTAAATGGGACGATGAAATCAGTTGTTTTACATCCATACTGTTTGAACATAAAACAAACTTGTATAAAAGGGTTTTTTTGGGAACAGCTCACACATTAAAACCCTCCTTCAGCGTTGGAAAACATCTGCAGTCTGAGATTAAGCAGGTGTAAGTCTTTGTTTGAACGTTTGAATTCTTAACATCGAGCTAATTGCTGCTTATGCAAAATCACAGAGCAGGCCATCAAACGTGCTTTACAAAAATGCTCATATCCTCAAGGGATGAGCAACTTTCCCTGTGATTGAGTAACTGGAGTGAGAACTTCAAGGTCACTCCATGTTCTAGTGCTTTCCTTCAGGAATATTTTCACAGGGTCACATCTGAAACTGTAGCAGACACAATCACATTCTTTTGCTTGATCCACAGAGACACAGTGTAATTTATTCTGACCTCTGTACTTCACCGTCAACATCCTCAGCATCAATAACTCTTTCCCATAGCTTCATGGTATCATCAACTTTATCCCTCTGTAGTTATTGCAGCTCTGCACATCATCTCACACTTAAAAACTCTGTACCAGTACACTATTTCTCCATTTCTCAAACATTATCTCACTTTCTAAGATTGTTTTTAAACAGTCTGGTTAAAAAGCCCACTGCCCCCTCTCCCAGAAATCTCCATATCTCCACAGGCATGTCATCTGAGCCAACCACCTTTCCATTTTTCATCCTCTTCATAGCTTCCCTACTTCCTCCTTACTAATCCTCTGCACTTCCTGATTCACTATCTGCCATCCCTCCTCCTCTCTCTGTCATTTTCTTTATTTTTATGTAGTTTTAATCTTGCAAAATATTTTCCATTCAGGAAATGAGTAAAGTTTTTCAGGAGACTTCAAAATCTGCAGAATAAGGGTGAGTACTCTGTGGAGAACTTTCTTGGTTTTGTTTCAAATATTGTATCATCTGTAGCCTACACCTGCTGTAGAGAGACGGCAAAGGGATGCTTTAATAAGACTATTGGCTTGTTAGCGGAATGCTAACTTGCATGCTAACGTGTCCAAACACCAACTATATGCAAATTAGCAACAAAGAAACACGTACGACTCAGACCGGTATTCGTCATGGTTTTCTTCATTTTAAAGGTTGTTATGATTAAACAGGTGAGGTGATGAAAAGTTTTTCAAAAACAAACATTCAAATTAAAACGACTTTTCATGGGAAAACACAAACCTACAGTCTATAGTTAAGAGACCTTAAACACACATCAACTCCGTGGTACTCCAGGCTGTCCAAAGGTTTTTTGACGTTTTTCTTTGGCTTCTTTTCCCACTCATTTTCAGTCCAGTCGTTGTACTTGACCATTTTCAGAGGAATGCCTTTTGTTTGTTAAGCCACTTAACACTGACCTATGACTCATTTAAGCATAAAAACAGGACCATAAAGCAGTGTCGTGTCTACACCTAAGAACATAGCAACCAACTAGTACTAGTACTTGCAGCCTGTTGCAAAAACATATAATTTATTCACATTTCTCTAGTTGAATCGAGAAAAATGCCAACTTTGATTGTCCTACAAGACACCTGGAAAACTATTCCTGAACACTACTAAAAGAAATGACAATGCCTAAGAGAATTCAGGCTGTGTGGAAGAATAAAGGTCACAAATCATACCAAATATTGACTTTCAAGCTGATTAGAAATCCACAAACCTTTTTGGTTTTACCTTGTATACTTTATACACCTTTATGTTTCCACAGCTTTCAGTGAATCACTTCACCTTTTTCCTTGTTTCAGGGCTACTAGTTGACATATTTACATCTAAATCACAGTAGTGAACCATGTAACACAGAACCTTGTAGTCTTATAGCATTATTGTTTATAATACTGCATTTTTAGCCCATTTTTAGAGTGTAAATTGCAGTGACCTAGATTATAAACTCCGTGTTTCTGAGTGCATGCCTCTATCACGGTTATCAGGATCATGGTTAATTATGCAAGCAATCCTCAGAATTACTGTAAATCTTCACTGTTGCCTTTATAAAGTGTAAACCCCTGGCCTATAGGTGTTTATATTATAGCAGGTACTTCTCATGTGTTCACAGCAAGCTGCAGCTCACTTCTTTAACCACACGATGGCTCTTTTTTACCAACAAAGACAGACGAGTGGACAGGCAGCTTGAGGACACAGGTTGATCCTGAGTCATCAGTCTGCTGAAAGATTAGGTTGTCGAGTAGGCAGTTTTTATGGCTGTGCTTTCCAAGCAACGGAACAAAGATGGGTTTAAAATGTAACTTTTCATGATGCACACTCGTAGGATTTTATAGCAGTCGAGTTGCCCATCAAATATGAAGGTTTCACTCATCTTTGTTTTTAACCTGTAATTTATTTATGACAGGCTCTGACTTCAGCATTTTATGTAAGCATAATAAAACTGGAGTTTGTTTAGTTACATGATGGTGCGCTGACAGATTTGTGTTTGTAGAAGAGAAGTAGAGAAAAAATTTTCCATCTCCTCCCTCCTTGCTACCACACCTTGCACCAGCTACTGAGAATATGGGTCATTAACATGCCCTGTCAAATCAATTGGCTTCGAGTCCCAATTGGCCCCGGGGCCCTTCAGCAGAGCCATGCCTACCTACCTGTAAGAGGGTTTGTCTTCTTCACACGCCCGAATGCACTAATTGGCACAAAGCTGCTGTGGCCCTGCCTCAATTGGCACTGTCGGCAAGTGGCTTCATCACCCTTCTTCCAATCACTCTCTCGCACTCCAAATAAGGACATTCAGAACCTGTGAGTGTACTGCCTAAGGCGGGAATTTAAGACCTGTCTTGTGAGTGTGTTGTGTTGCTCGTGTGCGCGCGCCGCACTTTGTTAAGCTTAAGTTTCACCGGGCTTTTCTTGTGTGACTTCATTGTTCTCTGTGTCAGGTCTAGAGTTTGCTTAACAGGAAGTGGATTAAAGTCCAGGTATTAATGTAGAATATCCTCAACAGCTTGACCTCACTGAAACTACATTGCCGGAGAGAAATCAGAACTCTTAAGCAGGCTAGTAGTCTTTATAGGTGCAAATTATGAAGTCTGACTTAGCTCTATTTATTAGTTCTATTTTGTATGAATGTGAAAATAGGCTTAAAGTTTCTCCAACCTCCACTGAGGCCCTCCTCAAAGATTTGGCGAAAACTCTTCTTGGTTGATTTTTGTTTGCTTGTACCATGCCAAATTCTTACAGTGTTTATAGCTAAACAAGCTTTTAAAATACACTCACCGATTCTGGGCAAGCATCTTTTTTGGGGGCTGAAGGAGGAAAAGATCTCACTCCCAGTCCTCTCCTAAGAGAATACATTAGGGTACTAAGCTGAGTCTCTGTGAGGTAGTTTAACATTAGTAAATGAAATGATCAAGATAGAGTAATGTAAATTTGCTTTGAGGACCTTCTTGCTGTCTTTTAACACATTTCTCAAAGCATAGCTGGCAGTCTAAAGTTACAGTTTTTTTAAATTGCAATACTGAATTTGCTAAACTGACTATGTGTATATGCAGGGAAGGGACTGATGGCAGCTGAATGTCAGGTTGGCATTGGAAAGCACTGGGCTGAGTGACAGCGCTATGGTTCATTTAGTGAGCGTCATTAAGGGTGTTGGGGGTGGGGTCGGAGGCCGAGGTTTGGTTGGGAAGGCAGACTGACAAAACGGATCGTTCCATCAAATCAAGGCAAGGCCTTAACATTTGCATTTCCACTGAATCAGAGCCAGTGAAGAAAGAGCTCTCCATTGAAGGGAAACTTGTTTGACGTGTGAATGAGCGAATGCGTCAGGCTTTTGCTAAAGCACATTCATGCCTTCACAGCTTTGGACAGAGTTGAGGTCTTTTGCTCAGATCCTGCTGGAAATCGCAGACCCTTTTAGTCACTTTTTCCTCTCATGTAGGCTGCTTGGCAGTCAGGCCCTCCTGCAGTCAGGGTTGGACCAGCACAGGATGAAGAGCTACATGTTCATCACTTACTTTTCTTTTCCTTGACCTTACTGTACTCCTGTGTCTTCACGCTTTAATAGAGAGGCCAAATAAATCTGCTCACTTGAATGTTTGATTTTGCCATGGCATCCACATGGCATGATGACTGAAGTCTTGGGCTAGATGATTGAATTTGGAGGGCTACCATAGTTAAATATGAAGCTTCCATATGCAATATGGAAACTTCAATCCTTCCGTCCACGTATTAAGGATACAAGTTAACACCAGTGACAAAGAGGAACTGGGAACATAAAGTTTTGTCAGCTAATCATATGTTTCTCTTTTCCATTTAATAAGCTAAAAAGTGGGCCACTGCTGTAGTTACATTTATGTATCAATTTAATTCAATTTTCAATGTTCAATTCAATTTTATTTTGTTATTTATGTAGTATTATCAAAAACTAGATGGATACTATTGACTTTGTTAAGCCTCTAGTGCCACCAGGTTGTCAAAATTATGTTACTTATATATATTTTGTGCTGATTCTAAGGTATACATGTAAAGAAATTTAAAAAATTTCTTTAGTAGGCCTAAAAATTTGATAAACAGTAACAACACATGCCGTATTACACCATGCCATTGTTTACTTAGCAAAAACTAACCCAAAATGCTGAAGCTGTGTGTAAAAAGTGCACCTTGTAGGACCACCTTTAGCAGCAATAATGATGTTCTGTTTGACGTACCGGTCTGTCACAGAGGGTTTCAATCAGGTTGAGGTCTGGACTTTGACTAGTTCATTGCAACGCAATCATTCATTTCTTTTTCAGCCATTCAGTTGGGTTGTTGGATATTTGTTGGTGTGCTTAGGATCATTGTCCTGTGGCATGACACAGTTTTTGCCAGACTGTAGCTGTCAGACAGATGGCCTCACATGACCTTTGATATACAGAGGAGTTCATGTTCGACTGCCCAGGTCCTGCCTGCAAAACAAGCCCAAATAAGTACCGTCCACCATTGTGCTTGACACATGGTTTTGTGCTGATATGCTGTGTTTAGTTTTCACCAAATGTGGTGCTATGCATTATGTCCAAACATCTCCACTTTGGTCTCATCTATCAAAAGGACTTTGTTCCAGAAGTCCTGTGGTTTGTTCAGATGTTATTTTGCAAACCTAAACTGTGCTATCATAAGAGCAGTGTTTTTCCAGTTGTATGTCATGAATTTTAACATTTAACACGCTAACTAAAGCCTGTAGATTCTGATATGTAGCTCTCGGGGTTTTTTACATCATATGACCTTGTGGTGAATTTCCCTGGATGTCCATTCCTGGGAAGACTGACAGTTGTCTTGAATGTTTTCAAGTTGAACAGAGTGATGGATTTCAATCACAACATCAAATTTCATTTCATTTTTCTTTCAAAAAAATTAATATATAGGCTATTATTTTAATAATATGCAGCTGAATTGTGCACACATGCACAGCCCCAAAGGCCTACTTTAATCCAGGAAAAACCCAGATTTAACATTTATTATGCAATCTGGTTTAGTAATGCATGGCATGCCAGGCTGCAGATTCTTCACTATAACTAAAAGGCACATCCAGTGATATACAGTTCTTTGGGGGAGCTTTGTAATAAATAGAAACAAATATACTTATTTATATTTTGGTCTAAAAAGTGCTCCAGTGTAGCTTTAATCACCTCGGAGATGTTCTGGATTACCTTTCCTCCTTCCCAGGTGTGCTGTGCTCCCTGAGGTCCCTTTTAAAACAGATGCACTCATTATTTATATCCCATCTTAAGGCATGTGAAATGAGACACTTTGAGAGCTGTGTCCCAGAGCCGTGTGATGACACATCCTGAATAAAAACTATCTGTATTTTGGATTGTCAGGATAACCAGCTTGCCTCTGAGCCTGCCAGTTAGTACCTGGCAAAGCTCCTGTTTAAAACCACAACAGGGGTTTGTGCATACTTGATGTTGACGGTTTGAACTTCCATCTGTAGCGCTCTAGAAACCTGCCGTTTTGTTAACGGTCACAGCTTATCTACTACGAGGCTTTGCATAACGAGATGGAACAGTGCTTTCCCACGCTGCTTTACATGTATTTATATCAGGGGTAATTGTTTGAAATGAAAGTGTGGAGGAGCTATCACGAGTCCCTGTAATGTAGTTAAAAGTGCAGAGTTAACCACCGAAGATAAGGTGTTATTACCAAACACTTAAGTGAGCTATTATTGAATTATTACAGTATGTGAAACTCTGATTCAGAGGTGGTAGGAGGGATACAAACAACATAAACAACCTCACGGCTACAAAGCCTTCTTGTGAACTCGCAGGCAATCCGATTTAAGCAATGTACTGTGTCAGTGTAAGCACGGGTGAAAAGTGCTTTCATAACCAGGCAACATTCAAGCACAACGGATCTAGGCCCGGGGTCAAAGGAGAAGCTGCCAAGATGAAGAAATGTTCCAACGCCCTGCTTATTTTTGCGCAAACTGTTTTCCATATTCAAACTCACATTGTTTGCACTATAAATAAGCAATTTATAACATCCTGCATTTTAGTATATCAGATAGTAAGCACATGTTTGCAACAAGTGGTGAAGGATTTTCTTTTCTTTTCCTTTACTTTTAGTCAGCTTCGAACACTTCCACTACTATATTATAGAGGTCAGAAATCACAGTTATTATTAACTCTGGTTACTTTTCATTTTGAAAGACCGATAATCTTAAGACACAATGGATTGTTAATGTTTAAACCATCGGTTTCCCGGTCCTTTGAGCTTATAATCCTTTACAAAAGAGATCGGATGTTGTTGAGTGTTGAGTGCTTTTCCTTGTAAACTTCTCAAATGCCTTCAGAAAAGAGATATCATTAATCATAATCCCACAACAAAGCAAGCACCAGAGAAAAATAACGTCAAATTTTTCTCATATGTCTTCAATTAATCATCTTGCATTAATCCCTGACTGTGCATGTTTGAAAAGGACTCAGGCCTTTTGTTTAAAAAGAGCATTTATTTGACTACTGAACCTAATTACAGTTTCAGTGTTGGTTGTTCCTTGATTTTTAATGTTTTTCTGCAGAATAGGGACTTTTGTAAGTAAGTCCAATTTTCTGTTAAAACTCCTAAACATGACTGCAGGAGCTTCTATAGTGTAGCGAAACATTGTTGCATTGTTTTAATTATATACTGTGAAAGATATTAAAACCACCCTACTTTAATTTTCCTGCTCTCCGTTTGTGTAGTTTCTCAATGTCCGGGGCAATTAACAGCAGCTCTGCTCTCCAGGTACGAAGCGGAGCATGAATTATGGTAATAGCTGCTGGCAAGAAGGAAAATGGGAGCAGTTATTAAAATGAATGCTGTTGCTTCGCATGTGGGCCGAGGATGTGGCTGTGTTTGGATGCACATTCAACATATATCCCCTCCTCTACTTCAGAAGCTTTGGTGTGTATGCTTCTTTATTTTTCGTGCGCTTACATGTGTCATCCCTGCTTAATCTCAAGTCTAGCTTTGTTTCCACTTGGCCTTTTCAAATCCAGCTTTTTGGGCACCGATCAGAGTGTCTTAGCTGTCCAACACAACCGATGCCAGTTTCCCCCAGTCCAGCAGGCCCAAGGGCCCCAGTCTGCGTTGTGTCTTAGTATGGTCCGCAAAGTTTCAAACAGACGCCACATTGTGCCGGAGCCCGGGTTCTTCCTTGCTTTCGACTTTGAAGTGGGAATCCTTGCACTTAGCACGTTCTACCATCATAGTTTGGTTTTGATGGCATCCAACTGGAGAGTCTGGCTCTGTTATGTTTGCTCCTTTTGAACTACACTACGGTTTTCCACCTACCAAACATGACCTTAGACACTCATTTGGCCACCTAAGATGGAGTAGAGATGGCTCGCTCTCACTATGCCAGTTAGCAGTGACATTTTTCATTTTCATCTCAACAAATAACTACAAAAATATGGTGACTAAAAAGGCTTTTTGTGTCATTTTTGCTTATGAGTCATGCACATGCTTTGTGTCGGTGTAACACGCAGCTTAAAGTGAAATATTTCAGGATGTACTGGATGAACTGCCACAGAATTTGGCAGTCCTATGAAAATGCGATCCCTTCCAGGAATTCTGTCATATTAGATTTGTTTTTTAAGTTAGCTTATGTAGCTGATGTGTCCTATTAGTCTACTGTTCTCCTTGACTGTTTCCCCGCAGCTCAGATGAGTTTTAACAGTTACAAAGGATTTAAAAAACAATGTTATAACCAAATACTCTTTAAGTTCCTCTATCACTGATGAATAATGTATTTATTGTGAATCCTTCATCATGGGGAATGGGGAAGAAGCAAATTTGAATGTGGCATGGATGATGTTATCACATGGGCTGGTTTTAGTCTTTCAGAAACTGCTGATCTGCTGGGATAACTGCAAAGTGAGAGAAAAGCAACTGTAACCAATCTTCACAACTAAGATATGCAGTAAAGCATCTCTGAATGCACAACAAGCCAAATCTTAAAGAAGGTGGGTTCCAGCAGAAGACCACAGTGGACGCTACTCCTTTCGGCAAAGGCTGCAGTTTAGATGTGATCACCAAAATTGGGCAATTGAAGATTGGAAAAATGTCGCCTGGTTTGATGAGTTTGATTTCCACTGCAACATTCAGATGTTAGAGTTAGAGTTTGGCATAAACAGCATGAAAGCATGCTTCAGGTTCAAGGTTCAGGCTAGTGGCGGTGGACCCATCTTCTGATGCCTGCTTCCAGCAGGACAAGACGCCACATCACAAAGCTCAGATCACCTCAAACTGGTTTCTTTAATATGACGATGAGTTCACTGTACTAAAACAGCCACAAGATTTCAGTTCAGTAGAGCAGCTTTGGGATGTGGTGGAACAGGTTACTGTGCACTTGCACAAACATCCCACTCACTTTTCTCCCTTTATTTTATGAAAGACCAACAGCAGCACCGTGAACGTGCACACATACAGGTACAAGCAAACTGCCACCTCGACATTACAACTTAACTGTATTTAACGGCAACACTATCTTCTCACCTGTCTGTTTACACTAATTACAGCTGGGGTGCAGATACGTGTATGTGGCCGTGCACATTATTTTCTTATTCAAACAATCTAAGATAAGAATCTAACAGTATTACTTATCCCCCACAGAGGTGCTGCAGATGCTTTTTGTTGCATAAGCCTCTTGGGTCATACTCCTCTTGTCATGTTTTCCAACTGTGGAATGACTCGCCCGTAGAGGCAAGGGTTTGTGTTTTCCATGTGGCGCTTCCAAGCCGCTGGCAGGGGTTTTGGCAAAGTTTGACACAGGCCTCTTGAGGAATTCCAGGATACTATTAGGCTGAGTGACTGTGGCTATAACTGTGTGTATGTATGTGTGTGTTTGGGGCTCTGCTATGTTGGATCATTGCCGCCGTACCACTCGGCACCCACAACCTGATTTTATTTTTGTCACCCAGGTGTAGAAACAACTAACTAGCTTTTGATATACTGTACAAATAGATTTGTTACTGCAGCTGTGGGTACATTATAGGCACAGCACAAGGGCAGCTACCTGCATTTAATAAAGTACTGCTCTTAAGTTTCATGTCGAGACACTTAAACTCTGCATGAAAATTTCACTTTTATGTTTTTTTTATGCTACTTTAGGTTTCCACTGCGCTACATTATAATGTAGTGGAAACGTCTGAGAAATGTCAAACCTTTTTTCTTTGAGCTACTTTTAAAAGGTGAAGCTGTGTTTTATAGAAATCACATTGAAATCACACTTGCCTTATAAAAATCTTAATAAGTTTGTATTTTCTTAAATTCAGATTTTACATGAAAATATAAAAATAATGGCTTTTGAAGCCTGATAAAAAAGAATCATCACAGAAAAAGAAAAAAATCTCTCCTAGATTTTTTCATGTGACCAACAGGAAGAGCATGAGTAAAGATCACAGGCTGTACGTAAAGAATAGATGTAGCCACTGTGACATCATCCACTGGTTTGTGGTCTGGTGTTTCATATGACAATGGCAAAGCTTTTTGTTTTTTTAGCATGTGACCATATTTGGATGAGAAGAACTTTGCAGCTAGTGCTCTTTGTGATACTAAATATGGTAGCTGATTCTTATCTGACACTAGATCCTTAATTCTGCCTTTTTTTTGTCTGGTAAAAATAAAAGAATGATTTTAGTCTCTATAACTATCTGTAGTCCTTTTAAAAGAATAACTCGCACCTTTAAACCTCATGAAGGCCTAAAGTTAGTGGGTCAACTCAGCTAGTTTAAGTCGCTGAACTGGATCACTCGACCTTGTGTGCGGTGTTGGTCCTTTTTGGTAACGTTTTTAATGAAACATTTTACAAATAATATAACCTGCTGTGATTAACTGCACTAAAACCCATCCAAGACGTCTTTGCTCCAGGTTTCGTGAATGAAATTGTTTTTTTTAGCATTACTTAGCAGATATTTACATCACTAACCAAGCTTGTCTTTTACTGCCTTTGAAAATCTAATGCTACAGTGACTGTGTTCATCTTTTATGTACAGTCTATGATTAAAAAAACGAAAATGCACCGTTGCAAACGTTGTACATGAACGGCACAGTTACCTATGGAGACCAAAGCTGCTTTTATTCCAGTTTCTAAGTATATTTATTTCTGCTCTAAAGTTTTAACATGGCACTGATTGGGATATGTAGCAGTGAGCGCTGCAGCTCTGCTCTGTTTTCACTCAGTATTGAAACTATATATGAGCATGCCTTAGGCCCAAATACGGCTATTACTGTATGTCGTGTATATGAGCCACTGACATTGGAGCCGCTCTGCAGGAGGCTACAGTGCGGCCGCTGTTTATGCAGGTGTGCTGCAATATGACGTGTTATTATGAAATATGCTGGACGTTCATTGCACTTGTTTGTTCAACCATTTGCTGTGATCAGAAAAGCCCCCATTTGAGAGTAAAGGAAAACAGTGTGATTTCCGGCATGGGTCAATTTTGTGGTTTAGCCTCCAACCACTCCTGCACCACCAGAACCCCCCTGCACCCTCTCAAGTTGGGGAAGGGGAACGCAGAGGGGCACAGTCAGCGTTTATTTATGGAGCTGCTTTGATGTGCAGACTGACAGCTGATATTTCCAAGGTACAATGTTAAACTGTGGGCGACCCGCTGAACTCTGCGGAGAGCCACCTGTGAGCTATGATGCTTGGTTATTCATCCTCTCGCGGCCGTGGAGGTGTGGGGAGGAAGCTTGTACTGTACTGCTGGCATCAGGCCACAGCTGGGCTGTCAGAACAAATGTTCATCACAGGAGAAGACAACTTTATTTGACACAGTTTGCTGTAGCGCTGCAGGGCTTAATGTAATTCGCGCCCTAAATGGTTTTAAACTCTGTTGTATAACTCTTTATGATAACTTCAATATTTACTTTATTAACTATTAATAGCTTGGCAGTATGCACTAGGATAGCAATTAATACAGTAAAAAAACACTTATGTTTTCAGCTTAATTAGAATTAAAAACATTTATTAATTATTTTTATACCTCCTGTAAATGAGTAACAGGAGGTTAAAGTAGAGGGTGAAAAATGGTCGTACATGTTTACCCATCTACCAAAAAGGTCAAGCACCAAAAAAGTTTAATTTGGCAGCAACAAAAACACCATCTGGTCAGTTTACTCGTGTTGATTTTGGCGCAGCTGCAGCTTGGTTTTTGTAGTCTTAATGTGGTCCTCAGCTCGCATGTTCCTCTCATGGGAGCTTCTCCTTCCTCTTGCACGCTCCTCGCTTGCCTCCCACCTCCCCCAATGCATTTTATGAAGCAGTTAAGTTATTTTACATCATGTCTACTCTCCCAAACAACTCTCCCCCTTTCTACAAATCTCTCTTGTCATTATGAAAATAGTCCTAAGCTGAAGCTTTGCACGCCAACATCTGGCAATAGAATGGCCCCTCTGTGGACCACGACTTGGGTACTGTATGGCTGCGAGTGTGTGCAGAAGTGTGATTTTGAAGGAACAGGAGAAGGTGGATGAGTGATTGCTCGCAGGTGACTGCTGTACAAAGTGCTCGATAGAAGCCATTTTCAGGGTGACAGGAGAAGTTTCCAGTGTCGGGTGTAATTATGACAAATGGCCGAGGTCACAGCTCAGATGTCCTTTTGAAAGCCTTCGTGCGGGAAGTATTCAGCATTAGGGAAGAAAAAAAAAACAGATGTTACACATGCCTTCCAGTCACATCTGTAGAGATCAGCATTTAAAAAGCTACATTTCTCTGTCATTTTATAAAGCTACTTTTACTTTGCTTCGCATCACAGACATTAAAAACAAATGTAAACAACACAGTTATTATACAGACACCTTAAGAAAACTGCAAAATAAAATTCAGTGAATGGAAGTGAATGGAAGCATAATGAAAAAGACAAAATCAAATTAAACACAATTTTTATTATGATTAAATTTTCAAAGAAGGCACAGTAGTTGACAAACTACACATTATTATAGTAAAAATGGAAATCCAGTCAAATCCATGTTCTTTGATTTCTCCAGTGCCTTCAACACTATTCTTCCCACGGTCCTGAAGGACAAGCTGGAGAACTCAGGAGTGGACCACCACCTCACAGCATGGATACTGGACTACCTCACCGACCGACCACAGTATGTGAGGACTCAGGGCTGTGTGTCGGACAGGGTCGTCTGCAGTACGGGGGCCCCACAGGGAACGGTTCTGGCTCCGTTCCTCTTCACCATCTACACTGCAGACTTCTCCCACAACTCCACCCAGTGCTTCCTGCAGAAGTTCTCTGATGACTCTGCAATAGTCGGCCTCATCACTGATGGGGACGACAAGGAGTACAGAGGACTGACTCAAGACTTTGTGGACTGGTGCCAGCTGAACTACCTCCAGATCAACGCCAGTAAAACCAAGGAGCTGGTGGTAGACTTCCGCAGGCACAAGCATCCTCCACTGCAACCACTGAACATCCAAGGTATGGACATTGAGACTGTGGACAGCTACAGGTACCTTGGTGTTCATCTGAACAACAAACTGGACTGGACTCATAACTCAGACGCCCTCTACAGGAAAGGGCAGAGCAGGCTGTACCTGCTGCGGAGACTCAGGTCGTTTGGAGTGGAGGGCCCACTCCTGAAGACCTTCTATGACTCTGTGGTGGCCTCAGCCATCTTCTATGGTGTGGTCTGCTGGGGCGGCAACATCTCTGCTGGGGACAGGAAGAGACTGAACAGGCTGATCCGAAGGGCCAGCTCTGTTCTAGGATGCCCTCTGGACCCAGTGGAGGTGGTGAGTGACAGGAGAATGGTGGCTAAGCTGTCATCCCTGATGGACAACATCTCCCACCCCATGCAGGAGACTGTGACAGCACTGAGCAGCTCCTTCAGTGGCAGGTTGCGGCACCCACGGTGTGGGACGGAGAGATTTCGCAGGTCGTTCCTCCCCACTGCTGTCAGACTCCACAACAAAGACTTCAACTGATCTAACACACACATCCACATATGTGCAATAACACTAAGTGCAATACTCTTTTTCTGAAAAAGTTGTATTTTTTACTCAGTTGTATAAAGCATTTGCATTCTATTTTTATCCTATTGTATATTTTATTCTATTTATTCTACTGTATATAGTATTTTATTTTATTTTATTTTATTCTATTCTTTACAGTTGTGTACAGTATTCTTATTTCTATTCTATTCTATTCTTATTGTATTCTAATTTTGCTATATAACTTTTGCACTGTCCACTTCCTGCTGTGACAAAACAAATTTCCCACGTGTGGGACTAATAAAGGTTATCTTATCTTATCTTATCTTAAAAGGAAAGCTCAGCATGACTGAGTGGGCTTCGTGAGACGTGCTTGTCACATAGTTAGCGGCAGAAAATCCCCTCCACTGACACTAATATCGTTCTGCTTAAGTCTCCTAAATTCATATGACAGCAGCCTAAACACAACTATAATAAACGATAGCAGCTGTTGTTCAGCTGCTTCTCGAATATATTTTTATTGTACGACAATTCTATAGCTATGTTAATGGACTTAATGCTCCTGTCAGTATGGTAAGATTTGTTCCACAGACAGGCTGATCCTGATCCAGGCTGTGTTAACATAATATAAACAGTGAAGCTGGAGGATGAATGCTAACTTTTTTCCACTCGATAAAAGTTAACGGGAGGGTTCCCGATGGTTAGGGACAAATGCAGTTGCATGGCAGGATGCTGTAAATGGACCAAACTTCAGTCAGAAGAACAACTGCAATATAAGGTTAGTCATTAATATACTGCTGCATGGGCTGGGCTGTAGTTACATCATAAGGTTTTAAAAACTGAGCTTTAAAATGAACAGCGGTAATAAAAACCGAGAGAGGCCAACAGTGATCACTGACTGTTTTTAGGGGCTTGTTGAGATTACATAGAACAAGATACAAAGCATTAAAACATGTTAAAAACACAACAGCCTTATTAAACGCAGAGTCGTTTGGGCCCAGAAGCAGGATTCATCACGTCATCACTTAAAGACCGGAAACAGGAGTATGGTAAAACTTCCCTTGACGCCCTTGCCCTGTGTCCTCACCTAAAACAAAAGTGTTTCTGACATAGAAAAAAACACCCTGTAGAAGTCAAAATTTTGGGTTTTTATCTCAAAATATAAGACAAATATAAGAGAAAATAACAAAAAATTGAGAAAATTTCACATACACTAACTACAACATGAAATTAACTTGTAATTTGTAGTTGTTTGTGACAAAAAAAACAACAGGGTGAGAAAAAACAGGGTATGCTCGTTGACTAATGTTTCATCACAAGATATCAGCCAATGAGCACACAGAGTTCCAGTATAACAGTGAAAACTCACAAAGTGTGTAACTAGGACCCAAATGCAGACTCTGCAGGCAGAGTAAAGAAAAAGCACACCTTTATTGGTGGATGAGAAGCCAGTCCAAAAATCAATGTTCATGAAAAAAAGAACATACATGCAAGAGTAATGCTGAGAAACACATCAGGAGGATGACCATTGAAGATATGACTGTTTGTACACATGAAGGTAATTTGGAGAAGCGGACACAGCAGAGTAACAAGATACAAGTGATAATAATCAAATACAATGAGATGATAGGGGAAGTAAAATTAAACACAAGACGCTAGAGACAAGTAACTAAGACTGAGTAATGAGAGGCCATACGTACATGCACACAGAAGCTCAACACTAAGGGAGACAAAGAGAACACATGCTAAAAACAAACTATAACTAAGCATTGGAATCCTAACAGGAAATGCTAAACTACAGGATAAACCTGAAGTACATTCACAACAACAAACTTACAGACCATGATAAAAAAAACAAAAACAAGCACTTGGCACTGGCACCAAAACTGGCACTTCCTTAGCCTATTGGTGATGCAACTGTGGCTATATCCATCATTTATATTCAGGTTATGTGAGCACCGTAGATGTGTAGATCTGCTGTGCAGCACATTAATACTTTGGTCCACAGCATGCATCTTTAGAGTAAGCCCCAACTTCACCACTGCTGTAATGACAGGATATTTAAAGATTTAATCCCTTTACCAAAGTTAAAAATATATTTCTTGTCAGATTCAACTTTCCCCCCATATTTCCCTCTTTAATCCAAAGTTAGTATATATAGTTGTTAATATGGTGTCATTATAGTTATATATAGAGAGCATATAGCAGTCATGTCTGCTTATCATTAAGTATTACCTAAAATTGGGCACTTCTGGCTTTATAAAAGTGATGTTTACTCTCAAATACAGAGTGATATCTCTTCATCTCGGCTATTTAAAGGGCCAGGTCCGCTAAAATTTTAGTGCCGACTATAAAGTTGTAAAGCTGCCAGGCTTCTAGTGACACAAAAACCTCTCATGAAGTTCATTCCTCTCCACAACCCATATTAATATTTTTTTTTAAACGTCATGCTGCTTTTTCCAAGTTTTCATTTGAACATAAGGAGTGTAGATAAGTAGCCAACTAATGGAAATAACATGACGTTGTGGCTTGGCTTTCCTCCTGTTCAGGTTTATGAGTCACCAGCCTGCACTGATACACACAAGATGCAGAAGATGGCTGTGGCATAGGTGCTGGCTCTTCCTCTGTCTTCTCCTGTTCCATTGCAAAGGAGTGCATTAGGTTTAAGGCTGATGTGGTCATAGGGCTATATGTTATTATATCATAATATATATTTTACGTATTAGGCATGCTTATTTTCTCATTCACTAACACGAAGTGTTCAGTTTGACATACGAATTAAAAGTTTTGGGAGAGTTACAGCCTTTGGCAGGTTAACTGAAATGCATCTCTAGTGCTCAGAACTTTAAAAGAAGAAAAAAGCTGTAATACTGCAAAAACCATTCAAATGTACTTGAAAAAAATATTGACCTTATTTTAGGATTGATATTTCATATATTATACAGTGGTGAAAAACAAAGTTTTCCCAGGATTCTTTGCAGTCCTGTAAAAACTGAGCACTCTCTTATTGCTTCCATAGGAAATAAGAGAGTAAGTAGCAGTCAGCTGCTAGAGCTACTGAACATCAGCAAGCGTGACCTCCGTCATGAAGGCAGATGTTTTGCTAGTTTGCTAGTCTGAAACACACCTGAATGGCTCAGTCTTACCAGGAGAGCAAACTGGCCCTTTGCAAGGTCATACCATGCAATGCTCAGAGAAAATGCAAAAAAATAGTAGTTACCATTAACACTTATAGCACCATCAGAAAATAATGGATAAGTATGGCATGTTTGGAAAAAGTCTCTCTAAAAAGATCATGCCAGCATGGTTTATGTTTGCAAAGATGCATCTGATGCAACCCCCCCAAAAAACAAGAGACTTCTGAAACAATGTACTTTGGACAGATAAGGCCAAAGTGGAAATGTTTAGCCATATTGCACAGCCCCATAATTAAAGAGAAAACCAAACGCAGCATATCAGAAAAAATGCCTCCGACCAACTGTGAAGAACGATAAAAAGAAAAGGATTGAGGTGTTGCAATGTCCCAGTCAAAGTCCAGACCTCATTCTAACTGAAATGCTGTGGTGGAACCATAAGAGAGCTGTGCATAAACGAATGCCTACAAATCTCAATGAATTCAGCAGTGTTGTAAAGAAGAGTCGTCCAAAATTCCTCCACAATGACGTGAGAGACTGATGAAGTCATATAGAAAATGATTACTTCAAGTTATTGCTGCTAAAGGTGGTTCTTAAATCCTGGGGTGGAGTTTTGTTTTACAATCCTGTGAAAAAACTTTCTTTTTTACATGACTGTAAAGTACCACTAAATTTCCAAGCTCACAGGAGACAGAAATAACTGAGGCATGATCTGACCTGTTATTGAGCATGTGTCTTTTTCTTTCCTAGACTGATGCCAGTTCCTAATAGTCTTTAATTCTCATCCATCATCTTGGCATGCCCTTCCCTCCATCAGGCTCACTGGCTCAGATCCAGTGGCCAGACAGTAGACGGCCGTTGTGATGTAACAGTGGGAACTTTACCTGAGGCTCCCCTTTTGTTTCTACTGAGCTGTTTTTGACCTCTGTGAGTCAGCTTGCTTTACGCTAGTGATTGATATCACACAAGCACACACACACACACACCCAACCTTTCATTACCGCTCACAGGGATCTTTTAATGTTTGCTCAGGCTGTTCTGACTTGTCAATCAAGCGAGCAAAGAGGCACGCACACATACGCAGACACAGACTTTTCTAGTGAACTAGATGGAAAATAGGTTAGGAGAACTGGAATTACAGGTTTGGGGGTTTTCTGCAGTAGCAGTGTGCTGTGTGAATGGCCGTGGAAAGGCAGAGTGAGTAACCAGGTCTGTCTCATTGTTTGTGAGTTCATCACTGACCTCATTCCCTTAATTTCCCTGGAAAACAACATGGTCAGGATCACATGGAGCCAAGATTACCAGGTCTAGACAATGACTGGGAAACCAGCGGGGCTAAGTGGTAATGCTGATTGCAAGGAATCCTGTTGTCATGTCAGCCACAAATTTTGAGGAAGGAAATTCAGAGGAAAACAAACTCAAAGTGAAATATATGGCAGTGAGTAATATCCCATATTAATGTATTTTTTCCAGTCCTTCACCTTAGCCACAAAAGATGATGTGGTTGTGTTTCTTTTAGGTTTCTACCATAATATTTGATAATGTTTCCAAAACAAATCCAATGAAAACCATTTTTTCCCACCCCAAAACCAAAAGGGCGACGATTCTGTAGCGCCTTTATTCTGTGTTTGGACAGAAGCCTTTTTATTATTTTCCCACTCTAATTTAGCACATTAGCATGCATGCTAATAAGCGCCACACACAGAGTACAGCTCAGGCGATCAGTAATGAGCTTTGATTGTACCTCAAGCACATAACTCCCATAGCTCTGATGAGTATTTACAGTTTTATGGGAGCAACACATTGCCTGCAATGAATCCAGATTAACTCCATCTCAAAACTGTTTAAATATACATACTGCTCTTAAATATCATTCATTTGGAAAATTCATTTTTCATAAAGGATTTTATACAATAGTTAGGTCTCAAAGGAAAGCTGTGATCGGTCCCCTGCAGCTGTTTAAAGAAAGGCCAAAATGGCGCTGCAAAGGTCACAGAGTTGCAGGGTTAAGAGTTCACACTCTCCTGCACATAACCCTCTCCGCGAACCGTGTTCAGCAGGTGTCACCGTGTGACCTTGACAGGGATTCTGGGTTGCTGGGAATGTGAGCATTCGAGCATTACTCCTCTGGGATGGCGTGAAGCAGATCTCGGACAGTGCGGCTGTGATCTTAGCAGGTCCGGAGTGCTCAGGGTGACAGACTTAGCCAGACTGGACTGCGGGTTACTTTCCACCGGGCGCCCGACTGCTTTGATGTCTGCTCATCGTACCTCGCCGACAGTTGGTGCTTTTCTGCGTCTTTGCCTGCTCAACATTACTCTGCCAGACCACCCAAATCTTAAAAAATGTCCTGGCAGGTTTAAATTTTCTGAGGAATGTGGTCCATCTGAGCATCCCTCAGGCCATCTGGACCCCTCTTAACCTGGGAAACTCTTCCATGATTGCAGCCTCCGTGTTAAGTGTGTGGCGCGCTCTGAGTGTGTGGCCTCGTCATTGGGGACAATTGAGAGCCTCTGTAAGTTAATTCCAAAGGCTCAATGTCATCTAAAGAAATTCACATGTGCTCACTCGTGCAAAGTCAATAAATGATTCAGTGATCCATCGTGTGCTCTCTCATACATGCTCATTCTTTCATATTAGGCACACACATGAATACTTGTGATAAAGACTGGGTTAGTGCAGGCTGATGATAGATTAGATGGAGCAGATTAAAGGTACTTTCCTCTTTATAGTGCCTGTTCTTAATTTGGAGTACTTTAACCCCAGTTCACCGTTATGCTTTCAGGCCAAAGTCTTCTTCGCTTGTTTATTCAGACTAACGGCAGGTGATTGACGTTGATATGGGAAGCTTTTGATAGTGTTTATTGGAGTTTGTCGGAACAGATGTGAAATGCTAAAGGCTCTTAAAGACGCAGATAAAAGGTAAAGTGCATGTTTGTGGAGATAAGGTGAAAAATGAGGGAGGGAGGGAAGACGGTTGTCAGACACAATCAACCCGACTGGGTCTCGAGACTAAAGCTGCACCTGTCTGTGTCAGTGTGTGCAGGTGAGAGATCACTGCAGAGACGTGACATAACAGATTTTGTGAAGTTGACAGGCAGATTGTTGGAAAACTAAAACCTTTAGCTTTGGTTCTGGATAGATTCGACTTCTTGGCTTCACAAACTCAGTGCTGTTGCTTCTGTGTGGTCAAATGCGAAATTCCTGGTTTAAGAAAATAATGAATGTAATAAAATACTTAAGTTTATTGGTGGTTGCGGTGCACTGTACCTTAAAACGTGTACAGAGATATTTCGTACAGAAACCAAAGACCTTTGGGAGAAACAATTCATATTTGCAACCGCAAACTATCAGCTGTTCAGAAATTGATCTTGTCAGTGCTTCGACGGTTGAGCGCTGTCACAACAGCCAGAGGCGGTTTAACAATATATTAGCTTGCACTCGGTGAACTCGTCATTTTGTTGTCCATTAAAAATGATATACTGAAGCAACTTGAGGGCTTCTGCGAGTATTCTAGTCATAAATGCTCCTTTTAGAGCACATTTAAGGGCACCTTTCAAATATAAGCAAACTACAATATAAAAAATTTATATTTCTATCTGCTGTGCTAGACAACAATGTGTAATATACTTTTGCAGTGCTTTATTTACATATTTAGATATTATAATTCAAATTTTGGGGACATAAATGAGACGTTAGTGTCATAAAATTTAAACAATAGGATCCTTTCATAGGGTGTTGTAAGTGCTGGAATCAGGCCATTTTAGTCCCTAGCTATGTTGTTGCTGTCAGGCAGTGTGATGGTATAATATAATGTGTGGTTCAACTTAAAAATGGTTGTAGATGAGATGTTATTATCGTGAAATACAAATTATACAATGCTTTTATAAACTTTTATTGGTGTATAAATGCTAAAAATTGGTCATTTTAGCTCCATTGTTAGGTGGTTGCTGGGTAACATGATGACACAATAATATCTAATTTAGATAAGACAATTCAGGGGCCCAAGGTTTACCTCTGTGCCAGGTTTGGTTTCTTAACTCCTGATAACAGTGGAGGTGTTCATGGTCAAAGAAACAGAAAGACAGGTAGAGATTTTTTGTTTTCTAGTAGTGTTTTGTGTGTTCTCAGATACATGAGCAGATCCTCACATATGGAAAGTAGGAACCAGTAAATAGTTGGGATTTTCCCCTTGTTAAGCATGTAGTTGGTTATCTTTGTCCCAATTCTAACTGATAATCACGTAGCAAAGACAGTTAAGTGTTAACTTTGCTCCGCCTTCAGTTTTCAGCTATCACACCACACATCTTCCACTCACTCCCTTGTAGAAAGTTTAGATCTGTTTAATACCTATATTAAATAGTTTCTTTGAATATGCACAAGAATGTCTGTCCTTGTCTAACTCAAAAACAGATTGCTGCTATGATCGCAAGTCCACATGCCTTTACAAAAGATAAGCTGCACTGGGGATAAGGAAGTAAGATTTGTTTTGTTTGTAGAAAAAAGCTGAAACATCTCTGACTAATGTTTATTGTCCTCTAGAGGGAGGTCATGAATGTGTGACTCAGATGATAAAGTTGATAAAGGCAGAAGGAAAAGGAATCATAATCAGACTTTTACTTGGCCCTTAAGTCCTGTGTGGATTCAATAGCTGGAACTCACAAGGCTGAGAAAAAACAGTCACTTCTACTTATAGATATATGGAAGACATTACCACTAAAGACTGTATCTGTTACTCCACATAGGAGGCTAGATTACATCTTTATAAAGATACTGTGCACTTTTGGAGCGAGGACTTTATCAGATCATGCAACGTTTACTCTAAAGTTAAAATTAAATTAAACGTCTTATGAAGGATGAATAACTCCACCTTGAATTTTTCAAAAAGATTTGAAAAATACATTCACAGATTTTCTAAATGGATTTGGGAAATCAGGAAGATTCCCTTATGGGAAAGGAAAAAAGCTGTACAATACACTACAAATATTTAAATGTATGTACTCACGACCACTTTCATTTAATCAGCTGATCACATGGCAGCCTATTTAGGCATGTAGACCTGCTGAAGTTCAAAGTGGGTGTTAGAATAGAGACGAAAGGTGATTTAAGTTACTTTTAATGCCTAACAGCCTGGTCTGAGTAGTTCAGTACCTGCACATCTACTGGGATTTCCCTGCACAACCATCTCTAGGGTTTACAGAGTATGGTCTGAAAAAGAGAAAATACCCAGTGACTAGCAGTTCTCTGTGAAAGGATGCCTTGTTGATGCAGGAAGTCAGAGAAAAATAGGCCAGACTGCTTTGTGCTGAAGGCAAAAGGGGGGTGATAGCTGGCAAAAATCAATTAAAATCTTCATGCACAAACTTTTATTTAAGGATGAAATACAAGGAATGGAAATATACAACAGAGAAAAGGAACCAGATTCCTGTGGATGATCAATGTGAAGGAGTTGCAACAAGAATTTCACTAGCTGGGCCCACGTCTTCATTTAGGTTTGACAGCGTTTTAGTAGGTGAAGGTGAATGCTTGGACATGACTTGAGCTGCGGTTTGGGGAAGGCCTTGAAGGTGACTGGCGATGGCTCCCGGGCCTGGCAGATCCCCGTGTACTAAATAGAAGTGAAGAAGTTAAAGAATTGAAAAGGGGAGGGAGGGTGGCTCACGTAAATGAGAATGAACAGCTTGCAGAACTGGGGGAACCTATATAGATGAGAACCGGAAGGAGCGTTTTTGGAGGTGTGGTCCTGCTCCTGAAATTCCGATACATAATCTCCAATAAAGGCAGTACTGGCACCAAGCTTATGTGAAATTTATAACAACACACAGGTTGTCACAAAAGACTTCAAAAGATTTTCTTCTTTATTCTTAGATCTTTGCTTGTTAATATTTAGCAGGTCTAACTGCTGTGCACAGCGATAGCAATTCTAGGAAGAACAATAAATCTGTGTATTTTCTAACCCACATTCAGTTTACGAGTGTGTGATGACATGAGTCATTGCCCAGAATACCCATGAAAAGTCTAGGAGTCTTTGTGATTGGTATTATAGTTATTATCGTGTTTTGTGGCTGTTCTTTTCACATCATAAAAATGTGCGTCTTGTCTTTCAAAGTATACGATTCACAGTCACAATGAGCAAAATTAGCAAATAATCAGAAATGTTCGTAAAAGGTCAGGAAATCATAGTACCAGCAACAGACCATCCTTTTTTTGTTTTTTGTGGCATCATCACTACTTGTTATCTGTCACCAGGTGATTATGTGACAGTGGGACATTTAAGACATAAGCAGCTGCAGTAGCTTTTTGATTGGCCAATACTAGGTGACTTTGCATTTAGTTAAAGCTTTGCCAACTGGGAGTTTATACTTTTGCATAACAAAGTAATAAAATAAAACTTTTTATGGGGTAATGTTTTTTATCAATCTACCTGTTGTGCTGATGTGTGTCTAAATAGATTCTTATCGCTGGTGAACTCTGCTCAATATAGGAAAGGACTGATTTGTACAAGTAATAGAGGACTTTCTTCTTTTGGTTTCACCTACACCTCTTCTTTTCCCCTTGTATATCTTGTTACTGATAAGTAACCAGCTATGTCTACTCATGCAGGTGTATTGTGAGCATGTAGATTGGCCAACTGTAGCCTCTCTGGTGTGAGCAGAGGAGCTAGTTCTTTGCTCTTGTGTTGGTGTATCAGCCCTAGTTTATCCTGATCCTGTATCCTGTTATTGTCAATGTGTTAATTTTGCACTTATGTGACCAAACAGCGACTGAATGAAGACGCTGATTCTCACATGCTGGAATGCATACCTCTATATTTTTCTGAGCTATATCAGCAGAAACTCAAAATCGAACACACGGGAAAAAGTAGTACAGAAAACTGTGATTCATGATTTCCTTTTCCATGAAGTCTTTGTCTGAACTGATATACTACATGATGTGCTACCTTATTTCCAATGTGTGAAAACAACATTGTTCAGTACAAACCCATTCAAACTAACACGCCACACATGCATCTAATGCGGCCTAATAGCACTTTTAAAAGGCTTTTTACAATAATGCTCACTCCGCAGCTTGCTCACAAAGCTGGCAGGCTGGCAGGTTAGAGCTTGTGATTGAGTCAATGCGACTATTATGTTCCCCATATTGCAGCCAGAGCCCATAACTTACTCAAATGCAGGCTGGGGAAAAGACCCCACAGTGCTTATGGGCCTGTAGGAAACACACACACACATATGCTCATTTTAGCGTCGTTTAAGCATGCCAGCTTTAGCACTTAGACAGATGTACACCTACACATGCAGACACACTCTGCATTCGATCTAAATATACACTCACTGACTTTCAGGGTTTGTGGGAAATGTCAGAAAGTATATATCCGAGAGTCGGTGCATTTCATACATGGTTTTCAATTTGAGCTGTCACACTTTGTAGCTATGATGGTATCACTTTGAGTAAAATCTGTACAGCAACTCAATTCTGAGGTATCCAAGCGTGACACTGCACACCAGCCGAATACTCAGAACTGTCTTTGCTGGATTTCTCGGTACAGTGTCTCTATGACCACATTTTCCCATGATGGCATCTTTAGACACTCACACATAGACAAACACATTATGAAGACTAACAGCTGGGCTATCACAGCTGATAATTATTAAAGGTTTAAACACCAGATGAGTGTAAAGTTTATTATACGGCCTCTTGGCCTAACTGTTTTCTGGCTGCCTTTACGCAGTAGTCAAGGGTCAGACCCCTCTCATCTTTGAGTTCGCCCTTCATTCCTGGTTCAGCTATTCCATTTACAAAATACACATGCAGATAGACATCTCACTCAAAACTGTCTTCCTGCTATCTTTCTAAGAAAGGTGAAAACAATAGATGAATGCAGAGCCTTCCAGCTGGTAGAAATGTCTATTTTTCCAAGTACTACCTTTAAGCATAACAAATAAAATGACTATGTAAGTGGAGTATGTAATACGGGAAGTCTGTCAGAAAACAACTCCACAAGCAGAGCGGAGAATCTAAGTTATGTGCACAACTCACACCCACAACTACAGCTTGACTATAGGCCATAATCTGGTTCAGTTTAAGTGTGACAAGCAACTACACTGTCAGCTGTAGGTTTACCTCATTTACCACCGTCTGCAACAGGGATGATGGTGGAGAAGAGGCTGTTGCTAAATGTTGTCCCAAATCCTTATTGTTTATGTGTGTTTACAGTGTCTGGCTGTCTGCTCTGTACAAAGAGCATCTATTGCATGTCTGTCTATAGTGAGGTTTCTTCCTGTTAAGGTATTCAAACCAAGGGCCTGATGTTTGCTGAGCAGCAAAACTTTCCCAACATACCTTCCTTCGCACTATTGGGTGGTGCCTTTGTTGGTTTTCATTGATTTGAGGTTTTATTATGTCCTGCTACTGTAAAACAATGCTGAATTCGCTCATGTTGTGTATTAAAGTGAGTCTTAAAATTGAGAAAAACTTTTTTTAGGCTAACATCCAAGCACACACTCAAATGACTGTAAAAAACGCACTACAGAATGGCAGGCCCCAGGGTGAGGGGTGGGCAGTCTCAGGTGTCATTTTTTTCTTTGCCTCCACATTCATTACGCCTGTAATCGGGTCGTAACCCAGTTGATGCCTTCATGAAACAATCTGCTGCTCTGCAGGCGTGTGCGTGTGAGGTATAGCGTGGCAGGGTGTGGAAAACCTTGGTCACACGAGGACCCCGCAGCTCCTTTGACTTTACCTGAGCATGGGCGAGTTGCCTTTTAATGTGAGGTAAACACATTGGGGTATATGTAATTACAGATCGAATGCGGTGTATAATTTGAGTCATCACAGAGAGAGTGAATGAACTGTGTAGGACGGTTTGGTGTTACTGTACTGTGGGAAAGAGGTGTGCAATGTATAGGAGGTCACTAATTGTGGGTTTGCGCCACCAGGGGGCAGTAGGATAGTTCCCACAGGAGATGGAGGGGGGCTTTGCTGTAGGAATGCATGTCAGTTGTCTGGACTTTCTGCTTTGCTATTTTCAATTTCAGAGCACTGATGCATTGCATCTATTCTTGGTCCAAACACCTCCACCTCTAATTAAACTGCTACAGGTTTATAGGCCCACTCATGAGGGGTGCGAGGTCGGCATTTTTTGTGGGCGTGATGGAAGAAGTGAGTCGAGTACAGTATGGTGAAAGATGCACCAGAAAGGAAATGCTCTACTCTGATGCGAGGGGGTTGAAGATGAAGCGAAATGTTCTATGGCCAGAGGAGTAGTTTTCTCCATGATTACTCCTGCTGTGGTTTGGGGAGGCTGAAAAGTGTGACGGGGGAGGAATTTGTCTCTTTTCAGTTGTGGTCATTTATGAGGAGAAGGGTGTGAGTGCTTGTGGCTCTTTGTGATTGTGTGAGCCTGTTGAGTTTAAATGTGTGCTATTAAACCCTGATATTTGGAGTCTGCAATGGTGGGAGAAGTCTGGTGTAAGAGAAGGAACACCAAAATGTAAAGATAAGTATAGCCCAGTGGTTTGGGAGATATGTAATGGGATAGGAAGAAAATAACAATGCCCTGCTGCAAGAATTTGCTGAAGAATATTGCAGAATTGGAAGCGTCATTTCAGAGCTAAAATCAGAAGACAAGAAAATGTCTCTTTGACTTAGTGCTATAAGTGCAAAGTGCTATAAAAAAGGTTTTGGCATGAACAGATTAAAGCGAATTAATTACAGCTGACAGTTGCATGAGTGAAATGTACGCAGATGCTTTCTGCAGCTCGGTGTCAGTCAGTTCATGCGCATATACTGTAGGCCTAGCGAGGTTTGTAGGGCAATTTCTCCAAAAGCAAGTGGTGTTGTGTTTGCGTCTGAGTGGGTGGGTGCGGGTGGGGTTTTTTGGGGGGCTTGCATCCATTCCCTGCTGGATGGCGAAAAGTGCAGCGCAGCAGAAATGCATTCCAAGGTGGGGGAGAGCTGCATGGGTTCCACGACTATCAGGTTCTTTGGCTGGGCTGCGGGTTTGGCTCAATTGTAGCTTAATGGCAGGAAAAGAGGGGAGAGTGTATAGATGATTAGTAGTGAAGGGGCCAAACCAGAGAAAAATGTTTTAGCCCCAACCTTTTATTGTTTATAGATAAAACGCTTTGCCAGAGCCATTAAAAGGCGAGCAGAGGGGAGAAAATTCACAGCCTGGGACCATTAAGAACAAAAACGGATTCACTTTAAGAAGAAAAAGCTGCTTGTTATGTGATGTTCAGTGTGTCAGTGCTTGCTGATACATGTGTATGTGTGTCATGTGTGTCGCTTGGAGAAGCCTGCAACAGGCCCTGTAGCCAGTCTGACTGCTAATGAACTTGGATCGGCGTCCGTGAGCGTTGGAGCTGAAAGGGCCCATTCTCCTGCTCAGCCGCAGCCACTCAGCTGTCACTAGCTGACCTACAGTTCTCTGATTATGTCACTGTTGCTTAGAAGGCTCCGCATTCATCCATCATTAGGCTACAAGTCTGGACACCCCAATCAAACGCCCTATTAAAACCTTCTACTGGTCTCTTTTCAGTTTGTTCACTGATTGCAGCTGCTGCTCTGTCCCGGGAAAACCAGTGTGCCAAGATAATGCAGTTTTGTCTCTTTTTGCTCTCCTTGAATCAGATAAAGATGAAAATGGATAGATGTAGGTGTAGCTTTCACACTATCTGAGAGCTGTAATTAGGATGTAGATTTCATTAAATATCTGATTAAAAACAGGAAGTAAATAAAAATTCAGATAATTTTAAAGAATTTAAAGAAGTTTAGGCAGCTTGTTATTTTACCATAACATAATTAATAGCAAGCTGTATCTACAGACTGTCTGGATCCATCGCACAGATTAAGATAGATACAAATTCTTGCTAATAGATTTATAGAAATACTAGAATTTCCTTCTACAAGAGCACTGCTACTTGGAGAGTGTTAGTGCAATCAATTGTGATGGTCCAATTACATTCCATTAATAATGTTACCTTTAAGCTTTTATTCAATTTGAAGTGATGAGTAATATAAAAAAACAGCCCAATACACTTGAGAAATTAGCTATACACACACAAACACCGCTTTTTGTAACAGAAGTTAAACATGGTAACACTGGAGTCTGCAGACTTGTATTGGAGACTAGTGGCTACGTACGGAACTGCAGTTTTGGCACTTCGGTGCTTTTTCTTTCAGCTCCTCCTTTTAGGAGTCACCGTCCATCCCGCAATCCATCTTCACCTATCCTTTGTATCCTCGTATGTCACACCAACCAACCCTCTGCATGTCCTTCTTTTTTCTTCTCTTTTCCTCCTACCTGGCAGCTCCACATTCAACATCCTTTGTTAGTGCCACCATCTCCAAACCATAGATCATAGCAAGTCTCACTGCCATACGCAGCATAAAAGATGGGCATATCACATATTGGTTAATGAAGTCTGGCTCTGAAACCTCAAGATGAGCCTTCTCACGGTCACCGTCTTGGTGCTTTGAAACCAGATAGGATGACTGAGGGATGGATCTAACTGTGAAACCCTGTGGTCATTGACTAGTGCCTTGTCACTCATAGATCGTTAGTCAGTGAGTATACCATGGATAATCCTCTTTTCTGACACAAAATGGCCTTAATTATTTGCCCAGTATGACCAAAGTTCTGTGTCTGAGGCCATAAACTCATCAAAAAAGCCTTTACCCCTGGTAGCCTTTAAGCAGTATAAAGGATGATTTTTAAAAGTCTGATCATGTCACATTGATATATTATAACAGGGGGTGTTTAATACAAATACATTTACATTAACACTTCATTTGTTTCCATTCTAATTTTATACACTCATACCTGGGTGTTTTGATGGTTTATTTTTACTTTTTTTTGCTTGCAATCTGCAGCCCGAGTGCCGCAGGCGCTGCTTGTTTAGCCTTCTTGGATCTGGAGGAATCCATTGAGCGCCGGTCACCAGTAGCAACAGGCCTTTGGGAGGAGAAGGAGGGGCCTCGTGTCCATCCGTCCACATCTCTCTCGCTCTCTGCCATTCACCCCTCCCCTCCCCTACCCTCACATGGGCTTTGCCTTTGGCTGAACGCTGGGATTCTTTCACAGAGGCTGCCGGTTGCCAAGAGAGAGCGAGCCCCAGAAAAGCTGGGCAAATGTATGTGGGTCACTGCGAGTCAGAAGGGGGCTTTTCATTCTCTTATTCGCTCCTTTTTTTTCTCCTCCTTTTTGTTCCCGTGTTCTTTTTTGTCTCTTTTTGTCTCTTTGGCTCGCTCCATCCACCCTCACGAGTGAAAAGATAACACTGATTTGTGTCAGTCCCGTTTATTATTCTCCTGGACTAGCAGCTAAAACAAGGCAATAAGATATGGAACCTTGTTCTGTTGACTTATTAACTTCTCCCTCTGTGTGCACACATCTCCGAGCACCTCATTGTGTGTGTGTATTTATATAGATATATATCTGTGTGTGTGTGTGTGTGTGTGTGTGTGTGTGTGTGTTTGGCTTGTGTTTCTGACCTATGGACAAACAAAACACTCTGTAAGAAGGGGACGGACTTCTCTAAAAAGGATCTAGAACAGATGTTTTGCTGGCTTCAGTCTCACTTCCTTTCACCAGCTCTTGACTTCTTCTTTCCCTTCCTCTTTTTTCTCTGATGGATGCTGAGTGGTTCGTGCTGTTTTTGTGGAAGCATGTTGGTCTGGCTTACTGCACAGACGCGGGAAAGTAATCCAGATCAGGAGACATCGTGTGCTATTGGACTTGGACTTGACATTGTATGTTTGTTTCTGCTTGCCACATGTGCTGCTTGTCTCCATCTTTCTGCCTGTTTACCTCTCTGTTAGCTATCAACAGACAATCAGAAAAACAAGCCCAGGGCCCTGATGAGCCTCTGAGGTTGATCAGTGCCATCTCAGCCAAATCTTTGAAATCTCTTTCTCTGTGTTCACACCTACAGAGGCTTCGTGTTAAAGGTAGTTTTGCTTAATTCGACTTGTGTCGCCTTTTGAAGCAGTGAAAGTGAGTGTGTGTACCAGAGTTCACCCTTTTCGTGTCATCCCCCTTCTCAAGGTCGAGAAAGAGTTTGACAATGGGGTATAAAGTCTAGATATCCCAGATATCCACATCAGAGCACTTGCTATTATTTCATTAGATTGAGATCAGGTTGTCTGACACTGCCCTCTTTCTCCTCTGCTCGCCCTTCTGTGGCAGAGTTTCTCATTTCAGCAAAGACAATGCCCTGTCTATCCTGCAGTACTAAGTAAATGTCAGGTACTGTCTACCCTCCTCCTCATCTATTCACTGAATGCTCTAGGGGCTGAGGGGTAGATATCCATCTAGCAGGGTCTGTATACATGTGAGCAACATAGTACAACTCCAGTCAAGTCGGTGGATCAGGTTTCCCTACGTGTATGTAGTTTACGAGAACTTGCAAAAGCTCAAGAACAGATTTCAGGAATCTTTTTTTGAGCTGCTCATGTTAGCTCAGTGTAGGAGTTATGCATTGCTTTTCTTGAACTTGAGCATACTTCCTTGTCAGATCGATCGATCTATCTATCTATCTATCTATCTATCTATCTATCTATCTATCTATCTATCTATCTATCTATCTATCTATCTATCTATCTATCTATCTATCTATCTATCTATCTATCTATCTATCTATCTATCTATCTATCTATCTATCTATCTATCTATCTGTGATGTTTGTTGTTTGTTGTTTGTCTGTCCTCCTTCTCAAACGTCAGCTCAGAGATAGGGATGAGGCTGTAATGCAAATCTAGGGTTGCAACTCCTGGAGGGACTGATGGCATGTTATATTGTTAGGATAATAATTCCTCCGATATAAGACACCTCTAGCCAGTCTTCGGCTCTTTCATATCCCCCTCCTTGCTATGGACATCTGGCAGACATACGCTTCAGGCTCACGGTGAAGGGAGGATGTGGGGGCAGGGATCGATTCCATAACTCTGCAGATTGTTGACTGAGAACTTCAGCGCTTCACTTTCGCTGGGAGAAATATGGCTCTTTCAGGTGTGTTTTTTGTCCTGTTTTGTTTGGCACTACTGCATCTTTTCCTACTTTGACACGACAAGGCAAAAAAACCTCCCAAAAAAACAATAAAAGTCACCTGATTTCCTGTCTATCGTCTGAGCATTTTTCTCCTCACTTCCTGTACGGCTGGTTTCCACCCGATATTTCTAGAAGCCCTGTCTTTGTGGTGTTGACAACAACATGTGCGCAGCAAACTTGTTGTAGGCTTCGCAGTGCTGTGAACAATGGGTCATATGTGTTGTATCTTTGTTTGTTTGTAAAGGTCCCCATAGCTTAATTGTTATCAGACATTAACCACTGGAGCGGCTGTAGAGAGAAGGGAGGATGCCTTATAAAAGAGACATGGGATTTGAAATTCCTGCATGATTTATAAGATCAGATAAATGTTATTGAACTCAACAGGAGGAAGTTTGGACAGCTACATCACACACAAAATATGGAACAATGAAAGGAAGACTTAGATATCAGACGGACGATAATCTCCACAGCTATAGCGAATAACAGAAACAGCATTACATTACTGGCTTTGCATTATCTTAACCTCTGTCTCAGCATCCCTCTGAGGCCCTCGCAGGAAGCCCGTCCACCTCCAGTCGAGCTCCATTCATCTGCCCCGTTTATTTTCTTTCCACTGCGCGTGTCCAGCAGGAGCTTTGCAAGTGACCTACTTTTTGTCAAGACTCAATAGGGAGCATCGTGCCAGGGGCTCCTGATGCCAGACAGGTCCGGGGACAGGCCTCGTCAGATAGCGTGAGAGTGGAGAATCCTTCAGCAGTGGAGGAACATTAATCTGATGAATATTTTGTCAATTCATCAGATTGTTGTTATGGGAATATTGAAACCCTGCAATGGGCTGGCAACCTGTCCAGGGTGGGCCCTGCCTCTCGCCCTGTGGCAGCTGGAATATGATCAAACGCCTCCCTTTGACCCTGAATTGGGTAAGCAGAAGAAAATAGATGGATGGATGCATGAATGGAACACTGAGAAATGCACATCACAACTACAGAAAGTTAAAGTGACATCTTTGTTATTGCTTTGTCTGACCACCGGTCAAAAATGATTTTGATGTAATGCTAGAGAGAAAAAAGAATGTGTTTGGCATTTTGCATAAATATTACTGAAACAATAAATACTTTTCTACATTTATGCAGAGCTATCACTGTATTAGCTCTTTTGAATGGAGTACAATGATACAGTGGAATGAAACAAACTCGGGTACCCCAAATTTGTGTTCTGCGTAACTAATGCACTTTCCATTAGTGGAGTCCTGATTTGGAAGTGTGTGGGTGACTGGAGGGAATAAAATCTGTGTCTGTATTTGTGTCTGACTGATAACCAGCTGTAAGCCAGCTCTCTGGAGTCCTTGCTGTGGTTCTTACTATTTATTAGCTAAATTAGAAATTTATGGCGGACAGAAATTGGGGGTAGGGGGTGGGAAAACAACATCTGAAGATCAGAGCGGGGTCTATTTTGGTTGTTTGGCATTTTAATGTTACCAATCTCATCAGTAATGTTCGGTTGGCTGTTCTGGCCTTTTAATCCTGGAGGTACGCAGTTAGCTACCTCATGGAAAATGTGCATCATTACCACTCTTGGCCTGGTGTGCAACAAACATGCCAGCACACAAGGACACACATTCAAACGCGCACTTATGAACATACACACACACACACACATACACACACACGCACAGGACTTAGTGTTTTAAAGCCAGACATAACAGAAAGCAACTTTGTCTGATGCTGGCTTACAATATTTCAAATGTCTGATCCATCACTTCCTGTTCCAGTGTGGGTAAAGGCGATCGGGGGAGGTGGGTGTTTTTCTGGGCATTTCAGTCTAATGAGCAATTCTTTCGCTGAACCAGACAGTTTATGGGGTGGCTGCCAGCCTCATTAAGAGCAGCTCTTAATTGCCCTTTTCTAGCCAAAACCCAAAAGCTAAAACATCTGCTGGACCATGAACCGTGTTCCTCCTCCCTGTACCCTCTTCCGCACTGCGTTTTGCTCTGCTACTACCGACATCACAAACTTCCAAAACCAGGAAACGACACCTAAAAAGCTGAAGGATGGCCTCAGTGTGACATATTTTATGTCACGCTGTAAACCAATTTTATATATATTTTTTTCTTTTTTTTTCTTCTTCTTCTTCTTCAATAATCAATTTTATAAACTCATTAGGAATCAACAACTACTGTTATTAAGCTGATTATAATGGAAATAAAAGTAAAATGACTAAAGGTTAAAGTACAATGGTGTTTGTTATATTAAAATGAAAAGAAAATAAACTGCAAATAAAAGATGGAAGTAGGCACCATGAGCTTAATTTGGTGGAGCAGCTTGATTGTCACCATCTTGGCTTTTCAAAGGTGCACAAAAGAGATTTTGTCTTAAATGCTATCTGCTATCACTAGCACTGGCTAGCTAGCCTGGTTAGCAAAGTACAGCCCAAATTCCCTATAGCATTAAAAAGAATGCTACTTTTGGCTAATGAAAAAAAAAATCAAAAAGTGTTTAAATTTAACCTCTAATATAATTTGAATGGGATTATATAGAAATGCACCCCAGTGCAGTTGTCCTGAGGGGAAACTAACTATAATTATCTTTATTTTTTGCCTTTTAATATGGAATTTTGTAATAGCACCATTCCCAAGTGGTCACCAAAGGAACTGCAGTTTTGGCTTCATGTTGGCTGCTTTGTTAGGACACCGCCAGGCACAGAGCTGTGTTTCACAGTAACAGAGCTGGAGGCCCAATAAAGCTTTTGCAGTAATTTTCTTACTTAATTTGGCATTGGGTTTGTTCATCACCCATTGCCTCAGCTACCAGTTTTCTTCTTCCTTATATTTTGCTGATAAATTTCCCCTTACTTGACACACTGTCATCACCAAATAGCAGCAGTTGAAGCAGAAGTCCTTTTGAAGTCACCAGTTCCAAATGCACGTGTCTTTTGCCCCTCTCTCGCAATAGCTGATTGCTTTAGAAATTTTTGTGCTGATTCAGTACGAATTAAACAACCTTGAGCTCTGCATCCTCACCGCTAAACTGTTGCTTAACTTCCCGAGCAGCTGCCTCCTGTACTTGGGTGCACTGATTTAATGTTTTCAAGTTACTGTGACACGAATCAGATTTTAGCAAATCTGGGATTTAGTCACAGAAAGTTATTGACAGACCAGCTTTCCCTTTGCAGAGCATTTAAAGGAGTGCCTTTCAGCTGATTGTTTCAGTGTTTTTTGTCTCCTTTTCTCATCAGGACATAGTTTCAAGGAACTGTAGGCAGCTGTTCCGATCGAACAGCTGTCCTTTAGCTGCACCAAAACAGTGAAACATGGCATTTCCCTCCAAGTTATTGAAACCTACAGCAAACACTCAAACAAAACTTGAAACTGGACGTGACCACAATTCCAAATTAATGCTCTGTGTCTACTGCATGTGTAAATAGGGAAATGCTTTTTTCATAGTAGCTTTTAGGGTAATAACATCACAGTGGTAAGTGGCCAAAAAATTAACAGATGCATGTTTAAACTCTTACACACTTGCTTTCATAAGCCAGTTGCATACGTATTCTTCGCCTGTAATGTCCAGTTTGTAGGAAAGTACAAGCTGTTCCCAAAAAGGCTAAAATAGCAACTGTGTGAAAAAAAGGAAGAAGGTATACCTACATTCAAAAGACTGAATGCATACCTGTACAGCTTGAAGTAACTTTTAGCAGTGAATGGAAAGTGCTGAAGATAAATAAGGTAGCACAAGAAGGAGCGCAGTTGATTTGATTTACTGTACCATGTCCCAGATCAAAGCTAAGCTCCACATTGCCATGGTTGCATATCTTTCCTTGTGTCTGAGCTGCAGAAAGTTGTAGGAGGCTGTGGGAGAGTTTAGCCTGAAAAGACCTGATGATAAGTTTCCCAGATATAGAAAGGCTGCTTGGAGACTGATAAGAAAAGCAGTTTGGACAACATCTTATTGTCAGGTGCCCAAGGTCGCTAATTCCCAGTGTGTGGCAGAGGCTTTGATGATGAGTCACTGTGTGGTCAGTGTGTCCTTTATTCAATCTGTGGTAGATAGAGAAGAGAAGAGAAGAGAGAGCTTCTGGGATAACAGATCATGACCCCATTAAACAAAGCAGTAGCTCAATAGAGAAGCTTCTTGTTCTGTCTTCACTGTATTTGCTCTGTATTGAAACCACCTGAGACCTTCTCCTGCAGCAAATTAAAATGATACCAAAACAGTGAACAATATGCTCTTTTTTTATATTTGCATGTGGCAAAAACAGATTTCCAACAATGGAAAATAAAAAAACATGGAATATTTCAAATTATTTGGCCTCCTATTTTGGGGGTTTTTTGTTTTTTTTTCACCTGCTCTAAAACATACAACCGGGAACATGGCCACCGAGCCGCGTGACAGATTTGTTTGTAGGGCCTACATGTCACAACAGCCTGCCCCGATTCCTCCGAGTACCATGTTGTGTTTGGGTGTGCGTTGCCCATTGATTACCTGGCTGGGAGAGAGACGGGAGAGGAGGGGAAAAGTGTGGGAGTGGGTTTGTGAGAGCGTGTGCGGTGGAGGTTTTCTTGACTCTGGCAGGCTGTGGACAGCTGGACCACCAGTTCGAGTTTCTCCTCACAGCGAGGCTGAAATTTCAGCCACTGAAAATCGAGGGTAATAAACGATTGGGGCTCTCAAAACAACCCCTCCGTGTGTTTTTTTTGCTTCCCGCCCTTTCCTTATTTTTCCTGTCCCAGTTCCTTTTCCCTGGCCTGGGCTCGGCTCCGACAGGCACTGGTATGATAGAAAATGTGATTATGTCAAAATATTTGACTCCAAACATGGTCAAACGGTTAAAAAAAAAATAAGAAAGAAAACCTTAAAAGCGTTAAAATTGTGTTGAATCAGCAAAGCACACAGCTGTTCTGGGCGCAGCGTGGTTCACGTGGTTGGAATCATTTCTTTACCACAGTGGCTGTGTTCTTCGTGATCTAAGGTCAGCCATCTTGTTGTTTTTTTTTTTTTTGTGTGTGTTTTTTTCAGTTGTGATTTTGAGGAAGTGAGAAGTGCTGATGAGACAGCTGTGTAAAAGCACTGCTGCAACTGGGATGAGTAACAGCAAGATGAAGCAACGCTCGGACAGGACTGGGGAAGTGGGAACACAATGGAGATGCATCTCAGGTTGAATCATGGTGACAGTAAAGGGAGCGCTACTTGAAATTATAGATGCACAAACCAGCAGCGATTAGTCATCACTCACTTGTGTGCATTTTCAAGTCTTTTGTGTGAGACTTGTTGTGGTTCCAGTATTTGAGTTGATAACTTTAAGAGAGACTGCAAAGCTGACTGTATGTGTCCTCATTAACACAGCTATGCGGTTACAAAGAAGATTTATAACACCTATAATACTATAACATACTATAACAACACACCCATTACATCTGAGCGATATAATGGGTCCTGTGGTGTTGGTGATGTTACCTTCTAGGCCATCATACTACAGAGAGAGGCCTCACAGACAGCTAATAACACAGTGATGCTTCTTTGGGACCCTTCAAAGCCAGATTTAAATGCACTTACATTTTGTTTTTAAGCATGTAAGTTAATTCTGGGAAGGAGCTATTCCCCAACAGAGTCTGTTGCTCTTTAAGAAAAAGGAACTTCAGTCCTCATGGCCCAATATTGCTACAGCCAGCACTGTGTGCCGGTGCCAAAGGACAACTTGTGTGTTACTTTGTGACATCAGTTCCTAATAAAAGAATTGAAGTCTTTAGATGGTAATACTTTTTAACAAAAGCTCCACACCGCTTGGTGTAAAGTTTAATTTTAAACAGCAGAGTAAGCCAGCGTAGCTGTGCGCACAGGCTTCTTTTCTTTATGCAATTCCAAACTAAACACGTTCCGCTTCCAGCTCCGTATGAAAATTATTGCTTTGAAAAATTCCTTGCTGGGAATTATATGAGAAGATTGATACCGCTCTCATATTGGTTGCATAAAGCTACAGCAAACAGCTTCTTAGTTTGGCATAGTACAAAGACTTGAAACAGCTGTGTCTCAGTTTAAATAGTTGGGACACTCCCTTGTAGGACATGATGCACTGTGCAGTTGTGTATGACAGTTGTGTTGTGTCTCAGTCAAACAGGCCTAAAGACCAATAAGGGACCCCCCTGAGAGCCTCTGGAGTAAATGTGTATTTGGCGAGTGGTTGCTGGAGGTAGGTGGCTGTTGCTAGGTGAAAACCATCACAAAGAAGGTTCTGCACCGAAAACCTCCTTATGATTGCTTTGGCCAGCTGCAGATTGCAAACACACCCCATTTACACTCTGAGCTGTGGTGAAACAGCAGAAATGCAACATAAGCTAGAAACAGAGAATGTTTGCTTTCAGATTAAAAGTTGTGCCTTACCTCAGAAACCGACATGTTTAAAAGGTGCACCTTTTACTTTGAAGTTTCTAGATTGCTTAGAGAGTAAATGGCAAGTGTTTGCAAACAAGTCAGTCTTCCATGCAAAAAAAGTGACAAACGCTGGAACATGTTAGCAAACAAGCCATTCTCAAGAAGGCTTTTGATGCAGTGTGGTGTAACTCCTTGTGATAAAGTTCATGCTTGCAACCAGCAACCATTCACCAATCAGTTGCAGAATTCACGCTTTCTCTAGCAATCAGTGGTCACTGACCAGTTAGGCCCTTACGTCTGTGTTAATGCAGCTTTAGCAATCCTTTAGCAAGCCAGTAACCACCTGTAGCTGGCTATTTTTCACTTCCAAAGAGTTGGAGGTGAAGCTAGTTTAACACTCTGCTCTTTTGCATTATAAGCACCTGATGCAAGTTCTTGTAGTGCACTTCATGTAGCTGTGTAAATATGATTTGACACACAACAAAGCCTTATGTATACTGTACGAGTATGATTGTGGCATCCTGTTGTTAAGTAGTGAAAAAGCATATTTACCTGTATTTGTTGTACCCGATTCATCAGTTTCTTAAACACGAAAATGACTCGCTTTCTTTTAAGTGCATCGGCTATAAATATAAGCAAACTTATAGCAAAACCGTCACATGAACAGATCATCCAAGCAGAGGTTTCAGGCCAGCTGTCAGAAAGCTGAGCTCACCTCTCTTCTTACTCAGCAGAGCATAAAAAACACACACACACTCTTGTCTCTTCATTTCCTTGCTCTTTCTTTACCCCCCCTCCCCTCCCCTGCGCCGTGTGATGAATGGAAGGTATGAATTCTCCGCGGCCTCCCCTGGTTTTTCTCTGAGGCCCTCAGCAGCTGAACAAACAACACGCTCTCAACTTAAAGGCGCAATCAAGAATTTATTGGAACCATGTACGTTTTGGGTATATTTGTGTATGGTCCTGAAGCACTTGCGCGGTAACATGGAAAATACTCTTTTGTGCAGTTGTTGTAAGTCAAAACCTGGATCTTTTCTTTTATTTCTTCATTTTGAAAGTGTAAACAAACCCTTTATGAGCTCAGACTACGCAGTTGGTCGCTCATTTATCAACACCTAAGGTAAAGAATTTCAATGAATAATAATTAAAAAAAAAATACGCCCCCACCCAAATAAATCATAACATAAACAAAGGCAGTAACAAGGAACCCTCTCTCAAGTTCTGTCTTTAAAACATGTGGATTCAGACTCACAGAGGTGCTGGTGGTCATTGTGGGAAAGAAAAGGGTGTGTTGTTGGTCAAGTCTGGAGGGGTGGTCCTGGTCAGGACTCAGGCCCAGCTGTTGTGGCCTATTTATCCATGCCACAGCTCCAGAGGTTGTGGTAGTGGTAGAGGGTTGGATGAACTGGTGAGGCAGAGCATGAAACAGAGAGTCTGGATGACAGGAGCGGGGGGAGGAAGACGAGATGGATGACGATGATGAGAAGCAGATGGAGGGCGTGCTTTTTTTATTTTTTTCTTAAAAACGCTATCAGCCTGTGACGCAGGTTGAGCATTCCAGGTGCATTGTGGGTAGCCTGTGTAAATACATGCCCAGCTTGTGGCTCCAGATTGATCGCCATGGGCTGCCTGCGGTAATGCAGCTGTGTGCATCAGTGGGAGAAGTATCACTGGCTTAAAATACCAAAAATCGTACTTAAGGAGAAGCACAAAATCATTATTGGCAAAATGTAATTAAACTATCAAGAAGTAAAACTTTTTGCTTAACTTTCCAACGTGAGTCGACCAAATTCCACTGCATAACTGTTAGTGCATTTTAACTATGAAAAAAGAAAAGACAGGTGGGATTTACCCTTCAGACCTCTTGGACCTTCCGTAACAGGGGAAGGCCACTCATATAATATGGAAATACTACTAAGATACTAAGTATCTTATTATAGTACCTGAGTAAATGTACCCACTTTCTAGTCCAACAAGTGAGGTGAGGCTGATCATGAGATGATGTGAAATACACAGCGAAACACTGGAGGCTTGACAGCTCTTTAACGATCTGCAGGCTTTAACGATTCGACTGGTCTTCTATTCCTCCCCCCGCTCGCTCGCTCGCTCGCTCGCCCGACCCACCCACCCATGCATCCACCCACCTCTCTGCGCGCTGGAGCAGCCAGAACATTCCTCACACATCTGGCTGCCGAGTCTTTCCCATACGCTCTCCCTCTCTCTCTCTCCCACCACCCTCCACTACAATTACCCACAAGTCCTGTGTTCTCCTTTTCTCTTTTCTTTTTATGATCCTCAGCCCCCTCCCCAGCCCAAATCATAAAAGCATGGAGCGCACAAACGTCATTTATAGTTATGATTTAGAAGGAAAGAGGCTTTCTGCTGTCCGTAGAGATGTGCCATACAGAAATATGCTTTTTTTTTTCCATGTCAGTCGACTATGTGTTGCCAGAACTTATGAAAGCAAGACAAACATAATGAATCAGTTAACCAGTTTGAACTGTAATTTCTTCTAGATAACTGTTTGCCCCTTGAGATGATTGTGCTGTTTGGAAGGGAGGCAAGTGAAGCAGGAATCAGTGAGTGGGAGTGGGAATGAGAAGAGTTTCTGATGATAAAGATGTCTTGTGGGACCTGGTGTGTGTTTTCCACTGTTGAAAATTAATTATATTTAGGTACCTTTACTCAAGGGCCATTTTCACGCACTTACTTTACTTGAGTATATCTATTTCGTGCTCCACTTTATTTCAAAAGGAAAGACTTCTTTGTGCTGTAAACTCCACTGCTTTTATCTGATAGCTACAGCTGGTTACGTTTAAAGTAATATTTAAGAATTATGTAAAGGATAAACTGGTTACCTCACAAAAAACAGTTTGGAGTTGGGCCCCTAATCACATTTGACATGGACTGTAAGCTGTTGCGCCACAGAAGCGTTTAACCTCTACTCCACTGATGATTTTAATCTTATGTGTCACAAGAAACAAAGAACTACAACTAATTAGCAACGTGTGTTTTAAAGAAAGAAACATCGGAACAGGTCTTTCAAGTAGCATAGTGGCAAAAGAATTTACTGTTGGTTGAACAGGTATTTCATCTACTTTCCACCAGAATATCCAATCTCTGTGCTGTGAACTTTGGGATTTTGCCCTGTGTTAAAAAGTTCCTTTTTTCTAGTATTTTGTTTTTTTTTTAAATTTTGTGTGTTTTTCACTAACTGCTTGGTTAGAATTAGGTAACACAAACTACTTGGTTAGATTAAGAAAAACATAATAGTTTGGGCTAAAAGAAAATCATAGACAATATAAAAGATGAATGTAGCGTTTTTACTGCTGTCATTTTCCTTGGAAAAAATGGACGTGACGAGGAGTGGCTGGTCTGACTGTGCGGCTGCATGCTCATTGGCTGTCAAATTGGGATTAATAAGTTGCTAGCCAATGAGGATAATGGTTTCATACTGCAAAAAAAACCTTAATTTTGAATGATTTCATTCAGCCTGGGATGGGTGACTGAGCCCATAAACTTGTTAGGAAACAATTCAAAAGGATGTATTTCTATAGGCAACCACAGCCATCGCCATCTGGTGGCCTTCATATAGAATGCAGGTTTAAAGCATGTACGCATTCGCTTCATGTCCTGACCAGGAAGCTGCGTCCATGTTTTATTCTGTCTGTGGTGAAAATATTTTCTTTTACATCATTAACCCTCCACATTAAGCTTAAAGGTAACCTCTGCCTTTATCCTTACCCCTATCCTTAAGAAATGTCCATATTTGACAAGCTGGAAGTGAGACTCCTTCCACCCTCGCTAAGACCAGGTGCATCACAGCATCAGCTCAACCTTGTTCATATCTTTTAGACGAAAGTGCTTTGGCAAAATGTCAGTATTTGATGTCACTGAAATAAAAACAGAACAGAGACGATTAGGATTTTTATTTTGTTGTGGAAAATGAGTTTAATGAACTAAACCTTGACCAATTAGATTCTTTTGGCATTGCAAAAAATAAGCACACAGAGAGATATTCAAACCATGGCATTGACTCATTTGCCTAAAATGAATTTCTTTTGGACACCATGACCACAACACAAAAGGCAAAATTCAGACGAGCCCACCTGCCACAGGAGGAGTTTATGTGAAGAACAAAGGTTTTTTGTATTTTGTTCATTGTGTTTCTGTACTGTATATGCAAGGCGATTCTTTTCGTTTTTGCTGGACTGTCGCTTTTAAGTGCTTCTTCTGCTTTCGCCATTGTTGTGTGTGAGAAAGCTGCTCAGAGGTCAGAGGTTGATGGGACATAGAGTCGGTCAGTGCTGACGCGTCTCCGGCGAGCCACATGTCTGAGCGTCCACAGGAAGTGAGGGCGCATGCAAGGGGGCGCGCATGCAGGAAGGCGCTTTGGTGTTACTCCCCACCAGGAAAGAACTATTGTTAAAAGTACCCGACTGTGTTTTTATCTGAAGGCAGTGTTTACTCCTGCTTTGTCTGTAATCTCAGGCCCGTCGCTCCTGTACCTCCCACCGTTGGCGCTCGGCCACACATTTGTCTTGCAGGTCTTGTGTTTTGTAGATAGTGGCTTACTTTCACACAGTGGGAACAATTGTTGCGACACTTGAGTGCCTGCTATCTGAATTGGATTAAAGGTTTGTTTGGAGCTGGATAACACCCACTAGAACTGATATGGTGGGAATACATATCAGTAAGAGCACTGTGTGACAGTACCTAACAATACCTGTAAGTTTAAAGGGGGAAGCAGGGGAGAAGACAATAAAAGAAAGAAAAGAAACTAGAAGTTCTGTCAAGCGTGAGCTCTCAGATCCTATAAAGCAGTTTTAGTCCCGTGACCTTGGCATTGAGTTCTGCTTCTATGTTGTTTTTATTCTGATAAAACCAATCAACCCAGGAGGAAAGAAATCAGACATGTTTCAATGTCCTTTACCAAGAATCACAACAACCACTGCACTTAGAAAACAAAAGTTCCTTGGCTAACTGGTGCTAAACAGATTTATGGCCACTAACTGAAGGACTGGTTCAACACCTACATGGTTCATTTGTTTTATTTGAGGAACATTTCATTGTTCCATGTGGCTCCTGTTAGTTTGATCTTTGGTTCTTAACTCTGCAAGACTTCTCACAGTTTGGTGTTGCTGTGATCCAAGTTTCTTTACAACCAGCTTCCCTGTGCGAAAGTATGACCCTGTCCATAGGGTTAAATGTAAAGTAAGAGCTCTATGATCCTATTGAGTCTAGTGCGTTTTGAATTTAGAGTCACTTAAATGTTTTTTTCAGAAAGAAAACCCATGATAATATGTAATCAAACTGTTGCACTGTACATAATAACTTAAACTCAAAAATCATTTCCTGTTATCAGCACCAACCCCACTCATATCGCCTTTTCTGTCACTTCACTATCAGACTGTACACTGTTCTTCTGCGTTCCTGCTCTCTCGGTTGAAATCCCCTGGGTCTGCCTTTAATAGAAATGGAAATTTGAGGCCCTCCTCTCCCGCGGCTCACCGTCTCCTTGCTCCACTCCCCCAGAATGAGCCAGGATGTTTTGAGAAGTGGGATATTGCTCCTAATGGATTCCAAACACCACAAAAGTTTATTAGGAAGCAGGGCATCGTAAAGTGCGTCGGAGGTGGGAGTGAGGGGTGAGTGGGAGGAGGGGTGGGAGTGTGCATGGTTTCTGTTTTGTTGTAGTTGAATATTCATTTTTAGTGACATTAACCCACTTTACTGGGTCTGTATTTTTAGCACAGCCAGGTGCTTCATAGGCTTCTCAGATGAACGTTTTCTTTTTCTCTCCTCTCCTGCACAGCTTTTCTGGTGTGGCAGATGCAAATCTAATGACAACATCTGGATGACTATACATGACCTTGGTCAGGCTCGACTAGTTGCTTTCAGACTGTATATTGGCTGCTGTTTGATTCTAAAGAACACAATGAATCAGTGGATTTTCCCATACCAGTATTGCTAAAGGCATATGTGCCACAGTATATCTAAATCATGGAGCTTCATTGTTCTGGTTATCCACACAGTTTCTCAACTGCTTGACCAATTCAGGATTGCAGGGAGGTTGGAAAGTATGTTGGCTTCCACTGGCAAAGATTCAGGGTACATCCTGGGCAGGTTGCCAGTCCATCACAGGTCCAACATAAAGAGACAAACAACTGTACATGCTTGAATTCACAACTATGGACTGTGAGGTAAAGGCTGAGTACACAAACAACATGCAAACGCTACATAGAAAGGGCGCAGTCATGAAAGCCAATGCAGGGCCTTCTTTGTGTGATCATCATGCGGGGACTATTAAAGAAACTCTTCCATACTCTTCCAGACAGTTCGTGAAATGTATTAAGAATCTGTATACTTATGGGCAACAAGTACCACAAAGATCAAGATATGCAATAAGAACCTGATACATCTTATTCCCATTTGCCATAAATATTCTTTAGTACACAAAAACCATCAAAAGCACATCTCTGAGCAACACAGTGGATTTCTTCCTGCACTGCAATAAACATGGCAAATGTTGTTAATTTGAAGTTAGTTGCTGTTCCCCAGCATGCTGCTGTGAATAGCCACCGAAGCATCAAATGTCTATTAATGTGTGCAGTCCACAGCAAATGCACTATTTGGCTGATGTTAGCTAGAAGCTTAGTTGCCCAACTGTCTTATAAAATTACAAAGCCTTTATTAACAAATGTGAAACTATATATTTGTAACCTTTATGTCATCAGTATGAACAGATGGACTTGGAGCAAAGTGCCACAGGCGGGTTGGAAACATAAGAAAGTCCTGGAAAACACACTGAAGCTGCTCCTTAAAGTGTAAAAAACAAACGTATGTGGGTTTCAAGTTGTTTTTTGAATGCGAGACTAACATAAAAAGCAGTTTTATAAATGAAATGATTACCTAGAGGATTGTTACAACCACTAATCATAGTATAAATTAAATAAAATGTTAATGATGCTTAAGTTTTACAACTTTTTTTTGCTGAGCTTCGGATAAGGAGATTGATAGAGCCGCCTCTATCTTTAGATAGTAATAGCAAGCATAAATCTTGTGGTGTATTGTCTGTTGGGGTGCAGATGATGTGCACGCACATATGCTTCTGCATAGCTGTGTGTGTAGCCATCCAGCAAAGGCGAACGGAAAATGTGAAAATAGATTGAATGCCTTTGCAGTGTGTTGGCTTGCGTGTGCGTGTGCGTGAGTGTGTGTGTGCATGCATTCATGGCCTCCTCTTGGCTAGGTCCATCCTTGCGTCAGAGGCCCTAATCTGGTCCTCTCCTCACAAAGCCTGTCTTTGATGTGATTCTGCTGCTGCTGCTTCCTGCCATGTTCAAATAAAGCTTCACAATCAAATTGAGTCTGCCTCTACTGAATGCATTAGCGTTTAATAGCGTTATTGATCAAGCTGGAATAATTGTACAAGCCCCTCTCACAATTCCTCCCTGCCTCTAGGCTAAACCCCCCTACCTCTGCAATGCCAGCGCTGCTTCAGAAGTGAAGCAGTGAGTTGAGGAATCCTGGAAGGAACAAATACCCTCCAATGACTTTCCCTCTCAATGGGCGATGTGAGGCTCTTTAGAGAAAAGATGGGATTGCATTTGTGATTTCCTGCTTGATCCTTTAATCTTTTTGGCCTTTTTTTTAGACGACAACACATAATTTCACTCCTCAAATGCTTGGTTAGCCGATCACACTTTGTAAAGTCACTTGTTGATTTACAGAAAGGAATAGCGCTGCAAATTTGCTTTCTTGCTAAGAATTAAACAAGCTACATATATAAATATCTAAAATCTTTTTAATTTAATCCATAGAAACCTGAAGAGTAGAAATGACAGGCTGGGATTTTCCACAAAGCTGTGTACCGGACTTCTTGGCTGAGATCAGGAACTTCTTGAGGCCTACTAACAATTGTGGTCCTCTAAATTCAGTATGGTGCATTTTTGCCACTTTGCTGGGTAACATCTTAACTGGCTTAGTTTGTGATTGCATCCAGACTTTGTGGCAGCGTATTTGGTATTAGAAAGTGCTGGGGGGAGAGTAACTTGTTATAAAGTAACTCATTAGTAACGCAGCATGTTAGTTTTGCACTAATCAGTTACTAAAGTTACTTTGTCAGATACACAATTTAAAGTTTTGCTGTATTTCCCTTTGTTCCCTACTAGCTTCTGTTGCATTCTATGCACTTTGAAGGCAGCTGCATTAAAATGGCCAATGTTACTTTTAATTTTTTGGCTAAATAAAAGGCAAGAGCAGTGAAATGCAAATTGTGCATGAAGAACATTCAGTGTCTGTCAACTGCAATGAGCTCTAATTCAAATTTGATCAAGGACATCTACAAGCTGCTGCACAACTTATGGATAATATGACTAAAGTGGGCAAGGAAATAAGAAGGGGTGTTCAAGTTTAAGTTACCCAACACTGATCACAGAATAATGTTATAGAACAACTTACATCAGCTTAATTATTGCCCTTTAGGAGGTGCTGATAGAAAGCAAATGTGCGTGTTTTCTAAAATATCAGACTCGTCTTTGAAGTTGTTTTTCCCCACAGATCATTGGCTGTGCCTCTCCAAGATCGTGCATTGAGAGAGCTGGCGTCTCTGTTCCTCATCAGTGGACTCCTGACAGACGTGCTTTCCAGCCCCAATAATCATCCTCAAAAATGAGGGGAGATGTTTTCTCTCTGGTGCTCACTGGGAACAGAAAAGCGCAGTGGGAGGGGAAGAAAAGGGGGAGTCAGCTGAAGATTGGAATTCTCCGAGACGTGCTCGGCCCCAGCCTCCACGGGCCTTCCCGAGCCAACTTAGCCGTTAAATCTCCTTTCTTCTTACTGGTGACCCGTGAGTGATGTGGAAGGTTGGGTCACAGGTCAGCTGAGTATTGGGAGGAAGGGCATGATGGCGATGATGAAGGTGGCAGCGGTATCACGGTTAAACAAAGATGGGGCAAAACCAGGCGAGGAGGCGCACTTGTCTTCTGTTTGTGTAATCCATCCAATTTGGATTGTTAAATCTAAATCTGTTACGGATTCATCAGAGCCCATACTGCTCGCAAATTACTCCCAGGTGTGCGTAGGGCGGTGATTTAGGGGATTTTATTGGAGAGTGAAGCTCATGTCACTCTTTCTCTCGCTGGTAAATAAGAAAATATTCTCAGTTGTGTAGCATTTGATAGAGTTTTTAGAGCTCCGTAAATGACAGTAACCAGCATCCTGACACTGCTACAGTTACTACTGTGATTAGTGCTTTCCAAATCATAAACCTTTTCCTTTTTCTTGCACCGTGTGCTGCAAATACCCTTAAAAAGTACTTTGCATTCAATATGCATTGCACGTCTGACTTAACACATCCCTTCCCCCTTGCTGTATTTGTATTTGCCGGGTAAGACTGTGAATCAGAAAAGTTATGCTTTAACATGAAATTGGATGCAGTTTTTCTTAAATATATGTTTGATATACTCTATATTGGTTGCTTTTTATAGGATGCTAATCAGTATGGTGGGATGAACAAAACACACCCACAGTAAAGTGTTTTGTGGTCTTTCAGTGGAAAAAGTTTCTTGTGAATCTGAGAAAGAGGAAAAGGACTACAGTAAAGTGAAAACAAGTGGGAGAGGTTTCAGTACCCTCTTTAAATGCTGTGAATGTAAACATTTAATCCTTCACTGTGATGGCAAATAAAACAAAACAATCAGAAACCCCCTAAATTCAAATTACTCCAGGCTTTGAACTAAGTTTTAAGGAAGTGCAGCATTAGATTTTGAACTTTTGTTTGCAGCAACCTGATGACTTTAAATCAAAATGTACACGCTCTTTGGTTTAAAAGAATCCTCACTAACTTCCGAGGATCTGTATCACCTGTTGTTGGAATTTTGTATCCATCCTTATATTTTTTTAACATAAAACTGCTATTAAGAGTTAATGACAAGAGTCACATGTATAAAAAAAAGTCCTCGCAGTCAACATTTCCACAGTCTCATTGAGCAAGAACAATGAGCAGGTGTTAAATGTGGAGCAGTGAGGGAGCAGTCAATTATTGTAGGCTCCAAGCTCAGCCTTGTTTTTGATCTGTACACTAAAGCCACCCTTAGATTTCCTGGCCCTGCCTAGGCTCGTACGATACAAGGGTTTGGCACTCTTCAACCAATGGAATCCAAGCTGAGGTGAACCGCGACACGCCCACAATGCTCTCTCCTATTTATGAAGATCCATATCTATTTTTAGAGCTTCACTACCATCTAAGGTAGCTACCAGGTATTCTTGTTGTTTAAAATGTTGTCTAAAAGCCATAATGTCCCCGTTTCCTCATTGGGGTTATGTTAGGATAGCCTGAACTGATCTATTATTCATTCCCATTTCAGCTTTTCGTAAATAAAATACATGTGGCTCTTTTGTCTTTTTGGAACGGGACATTTTGCGTTTTCAGCCTGTTGTTTTGATGAAGTAAACAAGGGTTTTGAGTCTTTTATTACAAAGACTTCTGGTTTTTCTGAGCCTTGGCAAACCCCATTTTGCTCTGCTGGTACAAGGTCTGTTGCTCTTCATTTCTTTTATCATTAGTGCTCTGATCAGTGTTGTGGTCAATAAAGAGTCCAACTGTTGAGTCACTAAAAGGCAACTGAACAATTGCAGCGGTTTACCGATTTCATCTCATTTGGAGTCATTTAAAGCCATCCTTTGTGCCTCTGCGATGGTAAACTGCTCTTGTGGAAACTGGATATTTATAAGTTTTTGATTACATGCCAGAGACAAAAGTCCGTTGACCTATTCTGCCACTTAATAAATGACAGGTGTATTAGAAGTTCCAAAACAAAACTGCACCTCATTTGAATAGTGTTTTGCCTGAAAATCCCTCTTGAGTGAACTATGCCAACCAACACATTCCAGTGTCAGTCACATGAGTGATGGCTGAGAATTCAATACACTGTAAAGATAGAGAGGACGAAAGCGGCTTGGAGGAAGAAGACACAGAGGACAGAGTTGTTTTGTACACAATGGGGTGTTTCATATTTTATGGCCTTAAGGGTTGAATTGAGCCCAGTATCTCGAGAGCTAGCACAGCAGTGCCGGGGTCAACACCTCTCCACTGTGATTGAGGAAGCATGAAATCTGGACAAGTGCACCCGTATTTTCCAAATCCTGCTATTGTCTAAACAGAGAAGTGGTTGTGGGGGTGTTTTCAAATGTGTACACCGTGTTTCAAAAGAGATCTAAAATGTAAGACTGATTACTGACTTAGCCAGAAAATAAATAAAGAGGGACTTTCACTTGGAGTTTCCAAAACGTCCTTATCAGGTTAGTGTGCCAGGCACGTGCTTTTAGTTTTACCAGACATCTTCATTTAATAATCTTAGTAATTGTCTTTAAAAGGAACATGCAAAAACAACTTTAGAAAAAGCAGATGCTTTAAAAAGCTTCTTTTTTGGAAAATTTACCTAGGAAAATGGAAACTAGGTGCAGTGATCTAAAACATGTGAAACATGCGCATCCATCCATCCATCTATTTTCTTCTGCTTTGAGTTTGTACATTTCTAATGAACTTAAAAGCCAAGACTTGGTATGACCAACTTTAGACTTCAACACAGCCTGAACTCACTTAAGTAAGCTATCTTGTAATGTTCTAAGTAGTCTTCAGGAATAGTTCTCCACACTTTCTGAAGGACAGTCAAAGTTTTTCTTTGGATGTTGGCTGCCTTTTTTATTCAATTCTCTGTTAAGATACTGACACACTGCTTCAATAATGTTGAGGTCAGATCAAAATCTGATGGTACTTTTCATAGTTTCAAAGATTGTGACAGAATCCCCAACACCACCACAATATTAGCTGGATCACAGGTTGTGTGTGATGTCTTTTTTCTTAAAGACATGACTTTCAGATCATTTTCATCTGCTGTAGACAGATTTTTAGACCCTTCACTTCTTCTTTTTTCCCCCACTCGTTAAGTTTCATTGCATATACCACACTTTAAGCTATTAGCTCTTTGGGATCAACTTGTGCTGCAAAAATATAATTTTATGTCAAGTTATGTGATCTTTGGATATGTTTTGTAGATTTATCTAAACAAAGTGCGTAAAGATATAGTTTAAAATTGGTTCTTTGTTTGTTATGTATAGACAGAACCTTCAAGCGATGAATCACTTGATCATCCCTTAAGTGTGGTGTCTTTTATATGCTTGAATGATACACAGGCCAGCATTAAGAGGCCTAACAAATAACAAAACATTTGTTTGAAAGTGGTGAGGTACACAGACTGGACTGAAAAAGCGGACCATGTCCAAACACACCGAAAGACCTTCAGAAACCCTGGAAAACTCTTGCTTTATAAGAGCACTTTAAGAAAATGAAAGCTTTGAAAATTGCAAGTTAGCTGATTTTGTTGCCAGGTGGAAGACAAATGATTGAACCATGAGGTCATTGTTTTACTGGGACACAGTGATATAAATTGGACTTGGTGATTTCAGAACTCTGTCTTGTCAAAACAATCACATAGAGATTGATACATATTCTACTTCACTGACTTGATAAACTTCTGAAACTGAAAAACTTGCTGCAGCGCTATTATCAGTGTGTACACATCTTCATTTCAGTTTTAGGATCTTTCACATTGCTACACTTTCCAGGTCACATGTTTGCAGTTCTTGTATCAGAGATTTACTGAAAGTTGAACATGATGAGGTTGTTGTTTATTAACTTTCCATTAAGGTATTTCAGAAGCTAGTTTGCAGCTTGAAGACACTACTTGACTCTACTTCACCATTTAGCAACTTTGCATTCGTAATGTAAGAAAAAAGCAATATCAGTGCATATCAGAAATATGTCTACATACGTTAGCCTAGCTCTAAATTTACACTACTTGAATGAGTAATTTTTCACTAGAATAGGAAAGAGAAACAACAAAGAAATAATAGGAAAGAGCCAACTGATAGTGATTATCAGATATAAAAATTAACCGACCTCTATAGTTTCCCTCACTCATATGGGGCTTTCTAAGTCTGGTTAACCATCATGGGTCCAAACCCTCTTTTCCTAACCACAGTCTAAAAAACCCAACCAAACCAAGAAAAAAATAAACCACAATATCTCTATAGCACAATCTTAGCAACTAACCAGTGAACTTATTCAACGTATTTAGAAACTGCACAGGCAGATATTTTACTCCATAGCTGGTGGATTTATATTGGATTTATAAATTAGCTGCAATTTAGCATATTTGATTTATAAAGGATTCGAATAGTATATCATGTATTTATAGCTGTATATAATATAACAGCTTGTTTGCCTCTAGCGAGCCATATAATCCTAATTAATTAAAGAGTAACCCTTGCAGTAAACTTCACCGTCAACTTGCATAATCTTTCCTACAAAGTAAACAGCATAGTCTTGGCCAAGCAGTATATTTCACTATAAAAACGCTGATGCACTACAGAGTCATTTTCAGATAAATTATCTCTCCAAAATGTCAGTAAAAACTGTTGATTTGTGTACCTTCCCAAATATCATAATCATCTTTTTTGCAAAACAGCTTGGCAGCTGATTATTTCTGCAACTTTTCTGTTCATCTAACTTTTCCCTTGAACTGAGGCAGGGGGTAATACAGGTAACTGTTTGTTGAGTGATGACAAAAATTTATATTCATATTATCCACATAAAGTTCAAAATCTAATACTATACTTTCAATATTATCAAGTGTATAATCTTTTATCCAAGGTTTTTATGTGAGTGAAATCAAGACTAAGGCTACATAGGCTGTTAAGCTCATTCAAATTTAGAAAAAGGACTCTAAGATCCAATGATTATTATTCTTATGCTATAGTTCTGGTTAGCTTAAACCATAAAACATGATGCTTATTCAGCATCTTGGTTGAATGATGGTATCGTTTTGACTTGTGTTTGTCTTGTACGTCCTACTTCGCTATCTTATTACCTCCGTAGTGTCGTAAACACTTTCTCTCTTGACATTTGTCGTCCCCTGTTTGTGCTTTCCAACCACATCACTCTAGCCAACCACCGTGTGCGGTACCCAATGCATCACAGCTATGCTGGATCTTATTTTAGACCCCCAAAGGAAGTTCTTTCAAGGTTTAAGTCTCCAGCGATGGAGATGGAAACCCACATTTTGGCCATGACCATCAGCCTCTCATAGATAGTCTCCATTTGTGGTTTGCCCTTTCTAGATCTATAAACACCTACAGACAATGAAAGATCAGACCTTGAAAAAGATGATGTGTGGGAGGCCCATTGCAGGCAGCAAAGGTTGACAAATATAGCAACTTGGCTTTTTTATATGCCAAAACATGGCTGTGCAAAGTCACTAGTAAAAACGGGATTAACAGAACTAAAATATACAAGTACACGTTCAAATCTCAAAACATATCCAAGCCATAACCTTAGCATAACCTTTTTGAAGTCAGTTGCAGTATTTTTGCTACATGGTCAGACTTTAGATGTCACATTGGCCCAAGTAGGTGAATTTGTGGCCAAAAACATTTTCCTCTTAGCATTTTAACCGAGAAAAATGGGGCTGATTTTAATCAGGAAGCCACTAACAAACAGTGAACAAAAAAGTCAGTGGCAATGGAGAGCTGGCAGTGGCCCAAAATGTTGAACTAGACCAACAGAAACCACAGTATCAACCAAACAAAACAAACAAAAACCAGTACAATCCAGCAATAGTCAGAACAAACAAATGTAACATGTACGGGGAAATAAGCAAGCAGACATGTAATTTTGTAGCATGATGTCGTTTACCTCAACAAGCACTCCCCTTATCCCCCACAGCTAAAACCCGTCATATATTTAGATGAATATGTACAGCTGTTATTGTACCTATGTGTACAGAGGATTCTCTATATTTATAGTGGCTTTTTCCATTGAGTTCAGTTGATCAGGTTTTTCAGGTTACACCTGTCAAGTAATTGCAGTGCTATCTAAATAAAAAAAAAAACAAATTATAAACCGTCTTATATTTGAATGCCTGATATAAGTACTGCGATTGAGGATAGTAAATAATTCCAGTACAGTGAGTCTAATCCAGTTAAAAACGTGCAGTTTACATGTAGACAGTATTGACACTGCCAATTATGTGTTTAGATGATTATTCATCTCTCTTTTCAATAATCTTCTGCATGCTAAAATATAGAAATTTCACTTACGAGGTGAAAGGAGTAAGAGTCTAAAGCTATGCTAGCAGTCGTTGTAATTATAATGGAACAGTTGAGGAAGTCATGTTAGTTAAGCTGATTTTATGGTCGAGCAGAGGGAGCACGTTCACTGTCCGCTCCAGCTTAGCGACTAGCCGTCTGCCTGCAGTGAGTTCTGTTGTCAGATGGTGGCAGTGTACAAAGCATGTTTGATTTGTACATGTTGTTGTTGGTCCGTGAGTCAGAAGGAGACTGAAGTTATAACATAAAAAGAGCTGTGAAACCAAGTGGTTTTTTTTTTAATCTTTGGAGATTTTTTGTAGTTCCTCTATTCCCAGTAAACTCCGCTATCACTCCCTTTTCTATTGCACCCTACTTGTCAACCAATCACCATTTGGCAGTTACTAAAGTCATCTGCTTCCAGCAGTGCGCAGTCAGCATCTTGAATGACTGCAGAGAGTGTGTCGCTAGGTTAAATTGTTGGCAAAGACGGTGCCTCATCAAAAGCTTGCTTGTGATTGGTCGCTAGTAGATGGTCGCTAGTTGCTACAGTTGCTTGTCTGCATGGGAGATGACGACCTGTCTTCAGACACTAACCATTTACTTTCTAAGCTGTAGTGAAAAAAAATCTGCCGCAATATGGAAACATAGCATGTTCACCTTTAGAGTAAAGTCTACTAGTCAGCATCTTTCAGCATGATGGGCGACCATCAACTAGCTAGCTACCAAGACATTCAGAAGAGATTTTAAAGCAAATCCTGAACTCGTCCTTGGTACTGCACTGCTTTGAACTAAATGCTACATGCATTTTGACAGTGACCATACTAATGTGCTGATATTTAGCTTATATATTGCCTTTTTCAACTTCATGTTAGCATTTTAGTTTGCAACCATTTGCTAATTAGCACTATAGCCAAACTAGAACAGTTTCCTGTAGAGTAAATTATTGGAATAATTTTCTTTTCTTTTGCCCTAATTTATCCACTATTTGATAATGTAGTCTTGGAGATGTCATGTTGACACTTAATACAGTGTGGAAATGAATGATAGACAGATTTAAGTCCATGAAGTGATGAGTTAGACACAGACATGCACAAACCATCAAATTTTTGTATTCTGAAATGTTTATGTTCTGGTAAATGTGCTCATTTACAGAATGGGGCTTAGTTAGAAAATTTCATCGATATGTGACATCAAGCTTGTGCCTCGGTGATATATCTTTGAATATTATGCAGGGATACAGTTATGCAACTGTACTGTTCTCTTTCTTTCCTGAAGGGGTCTAATATATTAAAAGGGAACTTTTCTATGGAGATGATTTTATTTGATTTAGGTTTCTCCCATTTGAGAGTACTTACCTAAAACTGGTGTAGGGTTGAACTCAGAAAGGTGTCAGAAGAGGTGAAGGGTCAGGGTAGAGGTGGATCAGGACAGGAGTTCTTGGGTAAAATAACATAATAAATGACCATGGTCTTGCTGGCACAAATAGGAGAATGGTTGTTGGTTAGCTGAGGTGTGTGGGAGGAAAATGAAGGTGGGGTGGAAAAGGGGGTGGTGGTTAGGGGAGGTTGCAGGAGGGTCAGGAGGAGCTTATGGAAATGCAGATTGCTTCTTTTTAATTCTATTGCCAGGCCGAGCTTTGATGTGGAAAAAAAAAAGAAAAAAAACTTTTCATACAGACTAACTTTCACTGTGCCTCCTTCCCACCCACCGTCCTCCCGCCTTTACTCCCCCATTGCTTTGCTCTTCAACTGACAAAACAGACCCTCCGGCACACTGAGCTGTCTCCTCCAAACTTGTCCAGCTCTTTTGGCGCTTTCCTTTTTTTTTTTTCTTTCACTCTTTTGCTTCTCAACCTCAAACCTCAGGTGCATTTTAGACTTGATGACTTATCATAAGTATGATAAGTCATTGATGACTTATCATAAGTCATCAGTGTAAATATTTTCAGTTTTAATATTAGTCTGAAGATGGTACAAAGGTAAAGGAGTGGATGTGTGACTCAGCTTTCAAAGTATCATTACCAAGTTTCTATGACTATTGTATCTGCTTTTTTGTTTTATTTTAACCAATCAATCACTTTTAGTTATTTGGACATTTAGGTATTCTTATGGAAACACCAGATCAGATCTCTAATGCTTTGTTTTACAAGGTAAAAACACTTTGAGTTCAATACTGTCAGGGCACTACAGGCCACCAAAGTCTCTTCTGAGCTTGTGCAAAAAATCATACATCAGCAGTTTGTAGATTTTTGGCACAACTATACTGGGTCTGATGGAGCAGAACCCAGAGGCTTGTCTTTTTTAATTTCACACACTCTTCTTTCTGTTCAAGACACGAAGCAGACCACCTCCTTCCATCAGAATGTTGCCCATCCAGATTCAGTTCTGCCCCGGTGCATCTGCCAATCATGCTGAATTTCTTGTGGTAGCCCAGACCATAACCACTAACGTTAGTTGTTTCAACTTTGGCCCCAGTAATTTTGTGGCACACCAGTCTTTTTTTTTTTCTTTTTTCTTTTTGATGGAAATGGATGCAACTGGTTCTAGATTAGGCACTGGCACCATATTGTTGGAAAAAGGCTATACATGACCCCAAATCATGCCTGACTGCTGACAGTTAGCGTGACGATTTGCATATATTTTACCATTAGTGCTAAATCTAGTCTTCGCCCTGAGCAGCTTTGTGATGCATGCTACAGAGGCTTTTAATGGAAGTTTTTATGGAACTTTTACCTTGCAAATAGTACTCATCAACAGACATGTAAAGATCCTTTGATGTATAAAATCATTGGGGTTAAATAGTACAGATGAGAGAAGCTTAAAGAAACATGCATTTTCTGATATAGCTGTATTTGTGTCAATGCAGTCAAAACAAATGATAAATGTGTCCAGTCACATGAACATACATATAAAACTAGTTATGTGCATCACATATACACAATCACAAGCTCCTCATGTGGCTCTTCACACACTCCAGATGTGTTGATAGGATGCTTAATCCCTGCTGAATATAAAACCTGCATTGTTTTTGATGGACAATATACTGTAACACCCCCTTCACCCTCCTTCCCAATTTGAAACCCTTTCCCTCCTCACCCAGATCACCCTTTTAAACCTTCCATTCACTAAAGACCTGCATTTCTGATTAGGCAGAAGAAAAGAACACACACACACGGGCACACCCACCCACACACACACACACACAGAATGATGGAGCTAAGGTTTTTAGGTGGTCTGGAAAATGCAGAGTGGGCATATTGAAATACAGATAAAAGAAAAAAGGAGAGGAAAGACTGAGCCTTACAGAAACGGTTGGCTAATTAAATCTTTATACCGTCTTTCTGAAGAAAAGCTAATCTGGTGGTGGGTGGGAAGCTGGCCATTTCTGCTTTTAAAAGAGTTTTCAAAAAGTTTTTCTGTTCTTGTTTCATGCATTCTCTTTCTCAGCCCACCCCTGGTTTTCTTTACTTTGAGTGAAATATTTTTTTTTTCCTCAGCGTTTGATGGAAGATTGAGATTGAGTTGGACAATGCAGAGCCTCATTACTGGAACGAGGTCTGAGCAAAGATGTCGAGAGAGAAAGGGGAGGGAAGAAAAAAAAGTAAATCACTCAGCAAGGAGGAGGATTTGAAGCAGGGAGAAACGCGAGGCTGCAGAGCAGGAGTTTTAGCTTACATCTGAATGTATGAATACAGTGGGTGGTGGGGTGAGGGGTGGAATAACAAAAAGGAGAGGAAGTGTGCTGTAAAAGAAGCAGTTAGTGGCCAGTCTCATGGAAGGAGGATACACCAAGATTTTACTTTTGTCTCCGTCCCAACTCGATAGAGAAGCAGAGAGTGATGAGAAGGAGGAGGAAAGCCAATGATCTGAGATCAGATGTTTCCCTCCTGATAACAAGCAGCTGTGATGATCACTTCCAGGCAGGGACTGTTTTTTTGGGTTGTTTTTTTTGCAGCAGCAAGGCCATAGGTTGACGTCCACATGCCCTGACCTCAACCTTCAGATCCTCCAGATTTTCCCCTCTCTTGTTTCACCTTCAGCAGGAAAATCTGACTCGGCAAGCCAAGTCAGGAGACTGTGAGGCCCAAATGTCATTTGCTAAATTGGATAATGAAGGCAGAAATATGTTTTGGCACTCTGGCTGTAAACAATGCTGGGATATTTTTAGTGTGAAAGCAGAAACTGTTGTTTTTCAATATGTTTGTATGTATGTACTCATGTATCTATCTATCCTATCTGTCTATTTATGCCTGTCTGTCTGTCTTTGCCTACTAAAAGTTGAAGATTGCAATGAAGTGGTGAAGGTGGTGAAGCATTAAGCAGCTAAACAGCCACATACACCGAATAACCACAACATTAAAACCCCTGAATGCTGATGGTATTAACACAAATCCACTCTTCATAACCACCGCTCTGCAAAAAGTGCTCAAGAACCGTTGACCTGGCTTTGAAACTCCCCAGATCCAGGACACCTCCAGATGTCCCGTGTCTGTGCCCTGACAGGTCAGACGGGGTGTAATGGTTGTAATGTTGCGGCTGATGTGTTTATTATACCAGCATTCGCCATTAAGTGAATGTTAATGTTTCCTGCAGGATGTCTGATGAGGTAACATGTTAGCCGTATCAGCTTTATACAGCACAGCGTTGTATCCGTATTGCGGTGGCTGTAATGGACCAAGAAACACAGCATTTTCTGCCAGCAAGTGCACAAACATTAACACTGCAAATGTTTAAGAATAACTGGCTGATGAACGAGGAAGGAAATGTATTCAAGAAGTCCGTTAAACTTCGATAATACACTGTGTTTATGGATGTTTATAGTTTTAAGCCTCTTTAAGTTTGATTTAAAACGAATTGCTGTTCTGTTTGGACTTAACTGGATGAAACTGAGCTCATTAAAAGACTCAAATAACCAAAATTAAGAAGGGAAACAAGAACAGGTAGAGTGTAAGGGAATGCAAGGAAAGGAAAGAGTTAAGTCCATTTCCTGAGTATAAATTAAAAGCGTCTTGTAATCACATTGCAGGAATGCAGTCGGTGTACACTGTTAAACACTCCCTAAGCCCTGGCTCCACTTCACTCTCTCAGCACTACGCACAAAAGAGCCTTTGTTCTCTGTGCTCTTGAAAAGCAATGCTCAGTCACTCCCTCCTCCTCTACCCACCCCCCACCCCCTTCTCTGCGCACTCGTGCTGGTTCTGTCATTCCCTCTTCACACTCCTTTTCTTTTGCTATCTGTTTCTTTCATTCACAGACTTGTTTTTGGCCTTCTATCTTTCCAGCTACCCTCTAGCCTCCTCTTTTCAGCCGACTCAATATCTGCGCTCGTGTATAGCAAAGGAGCAAAAGAGAGGCGGCATATATGAGCGTAATCCTCGTACAAATGCACAACTCAAATAATAATAATCATCACAGCCCTGGGCGATTCGGAGCCTTAGCAGGAGCAAATCCACAATGCCCCCGATCTTACCAAAAAATATGATTTTTCAAAGTGCACTTCCCTCAAGATTTGCTCTGGCCCCACAGACAGCTTTTTCTGGTTAACCACACATTTACGGTAAGAAACTGAAATGTACTGTGGAAATCGGGTGGAGGATGGATGGGCACGGTCTCTTTCTCTTTCTCTTTTCAAAGCCCCTAGAATCTGGCTGAAAACATTTAGAAACCAGATATATGCCTAACACACACTGCCATCCAATTACAGCATGCACAAACACACACACTTGGCAGAATGGGAGATCTTGGGCGTGGAAACTGTTATTTTGTTTAGCAACCAGGTCATATGTGACAAGCTTAAACAATCTCCTTGTTGAAACACGTTTCCTTGGCAGAAACCCTCACAAGCTCCTCCCTTAAACCTCAAGGCCTTCTCCTGTTGATTGATTTTTCTATTATGTCAAAATAAAGGAAGCGTACACAGGCATGTTTCGGCACTGAAACACCTTTGTCATGGACTGAGTTATCTCTTCTTTAAAAGAGCAACGCCCTCACTAGCTTTAACTGTCTCGGGGCTATAAACTGTAACACTGATGACAGAATTACTCAGGCCTACTTTTTGAATTAATTGGCTACATGAAAGAAAAAGAGAGCTAATTTTCTGGGAACGGTCTTTTACCTACTTTACAGTTATACTAGAGAAATTAGCTTATCGGTTGTGTTCACTAAACACTCTCTTACAGGAGGTGCCTGATTGCAGCTTAACAACTTCAGATTTGTTAAACATGTTAAACATGCCCGCTTGGAATTATATATATAATGAAGATTTTCAACATTTTTTTTTTTTTAGTTTAGATTTGCTCTAACATAGTAAAATCTACAATCGTTAGCATTTGTGGCTAACTAGCTTTTGACCTGTACTAGTAAGCTAACCCACTGTTGCCAGCCAGGGCACTTCACATTTTATTACACTGTGACAATGTTATGTTAAAAAATAAAGAAAGATAAAAAAAAAAAAGTCCCACTTAGAGCCATCACATCCACTTTGTAGTTGTTCTGTTAGCCGTGTCAAGCTAGTAATGTTAGCCTTGGTGCTATGTTCCACAGCACAATAATACCACAGTTAATTCATTAGTGTTTATCAGCTCAAATCTCCTCATTAAACAGTTTTATTAGTTTGTAATAATGTTAATTTCTTTAATTATATACCTATGTTTGTGTATGTGACAGCTCACTTGTCTTGTCAGTTGTAGACTGTGATTTACCTTTCGGTCCTAAGCGAATTCACTGCCTTAAGTCATGAGTCTCAAGGCCTAGAGACCTGTCAGCAACTATTTGGCAAACACCAGCTCTGACGTATCTGAGAATCTATATTTCACAACTGGTCCCTGTGAGTCACTAGCATGCAATTGCTCGCAAAGAGGTACTGAAAACCTCCTGGTGATTGCTTCGGTTGCTAGAAGATTAGTAGTCACAGCAGATTGCTGTAGTTACTATAGTTCATATTAAAGATGCTAATTTGTCTGCAAACACCCGCAAACTCCTCGCTAAGTGGTGGTGAAACTTCAAAGTAAAAGTTGTGCCTTTTAAAGTGTGTTGGTCACTGTGGTAAGGCCCAAGTTTTACTTTGAAAACAGATGTTTTCAGGTTGCATCACACTTTTCACAGGTTCACTATAGCTTTAAGAGTAAATGAATGCTGTCTTCAGACAAGTCACGCAAACCACGGGTGACCACGGCAACCTGCTTGTAACCAACCTAATCACATGGAGGTTTTTCGTGCAGCATCCCGCTTGTCCTCTCGCCAACCAGTCGAGGGGTTACTGGGGGTTGCGGGAATACTAATTTTTCCCCAGAGACCAGACTGTGGCCGGAGGTCCCTGAGGAGTCTCTGGGCCCGTGTGACTGAGGTCTGTTATTGATGGACCGGTGTTGGTGCTGAAAAGTAGAACAAGACTGATGTCAAGAAAAAAAAAAAACATCTGTTAGAGTCTATCTAGTTTTGTTTTGATGCTTCTCTTATCTCTTTATATATCATGTGAAATTTGTTAGGACAGCATAACTCTAAGAGAATGACACTAAAAGCATTGTTCACACATCTGAAGTGTGAGCGTTGGCAACCCTGCTTCAGTTTCTCACGTGTGGCCATCATTTTCTTTCTGTTAAGGGTTTGAAGTCTTAAAACGAAACACTGACACATTTTTGATTAAGTTATAGATCAAAAATTAATTTGCCACCAACAGCTGACATTCCTGCTAAATAAAAGAAAATACAATCTAAATACTTTTTAAATTACTCTGTGTGGAAAATCTTCACCAGTATTTGTAGTATTTTTAAATAATCTATCTAAAACATGATAAATTGGGTGTTATGAAGCCAGTAATGACCCAATGAATGCAATCTGTATATACCAACAATCTCTTTCACTTGTCTGCTAGCGCTTTTCTGAATTCTGAATCTTTCATGTCCTAATTGTAGGAGTGACAGATTAAGCATGAGTTACTTCTTCATGAGCTGTGCAAATAAAGAGTATGACACAATTTTGGCAACAAAAGAAGATACCTGTATTTGCTGATTGTGGTCAGAGAAATTTCTATGAAGGGGATAATAATTCAGACACACCCAACTGTATGTGTTGTTTTTATCCTGTTCAAGCACAGTGCACATCATGCTACTCGTGCAACATGTGACTGCATGTAATTAAAAACGTTTTCTTTGAGGTAAACGGGCTTGATAAATGAGGTGATTACTGCACTTGAACTCATTTGAACTCATTTGAACTACTTGAGGCAGCTGCAGAGTTAGACGACCCTGTTCTCTGACCCTTCTAGAAAAGGCAGTTTTATTGTACTCTTTCACAAATCCTATCCTGCGATCACGTGATCATGTCCTTTCTTGTGAGCTGCAGCTTGTCTGGTCCTGCCTGACTGCAACCCTGCCAAACTGCGAGGACCCGAGGCATGAAGTGCAATCACGTCCATCAACTCTTATCAAACCTGTCATAGGGTGTCTGCTGCAAGGGTGCCTTGCACAATCACCTCCTGACAGAGGAGTAGAAAGGCTAAGCTCTGATTTTATGTCATTATTATTAGGTTGAAATATATGTTTACAGCTTTTATTCTTATTAATCTTCACCACAGACATATTAGGAGCCACACTCTCTCATTTCCACTCACAGCTTACAACTGTTTACCAGTTTAAAATGTATTACTTACATATAATACAATATAAATATAACTCTTTATACACAAATATACTTTTCCATCATGTTTGTCAGAAGAAGAAGCCTGTAAAACTGCTTCTCCATAGTTACTGTAAACATTTGTGACTAAAAAAGAAACACTAAATCAAAAATATAGTTGAAAAAAGTCATTTGGGGCAAGTTATAACTGCGTTTAAAAGCATAGACTTCATTGTCCAATGGTTTGATTCATAAGAGGAAAATCTGTTTGTTATTTAGCTAGATTTGATTTCATTCAAAGTGTTTGTAATACTGTTTTATCTTGGTTTTGTGATATGGTTTAATGCTCCAGCTTAGTCAGGAAATGGAATTTGTGGTTTTGAAGTTGTTTTGTTTACCGGTGTTTCCAAGGTCAAGGTTCATCTTTCACTCTCAGGTGTCAAACCAGTGTGACAGAATTATTTCTAAAGTGGTTGGAAAGTGGAAATTTCAGCAGCTAATGTTCCACAACACTAGGGGAACCTCCTGTGAAAGACAACGATCAGGTGCCAGTCGAGGGTTTCAGGATCTAACAAATGCACCTAGTGGCAAATTTGTAATTTTATTAGTAGATGTTATGCTTTGTCATGCAGGTTAGTCATACTCATACTAAGAAAGTTGTGAGCAATTCTTCTAATCGCTCTCCTGATAAGGTAAGTAAAACAAGAAAACACGCCCTGGTGGTTGACCTAATTTCTTAAGAAACCCTGATAAAAATCATCTTTTTGTGTGCTGTAATTTACTGCACCCCTATATAATTAAAGCAAAATCAACCAACACAGAAGAAATATGGCTAATAGTCTTAGTATTTAACAGAATAATTATCAAATAATTTGGAGGAGACAACATTGGCTCCCTGTTAAATTCGGATATTATATTATTTATACATCTCTCTGCCCCATCTGCCCTATTGGGGATAATAGTAAATGTGTTAATTGAGCTAGAAAGCTTGTTACCCCTTAACTAGCTAGTTAGCATGTAAGCTTTATTGTGTGGATGCTTTAAGCATCCACACTATTGAGTTCCTGTTTCTCTTTATTCTTTATACTTTATTGTGTGGATGCTTTAAGGCATCCACACTATTGTTTTCCTGTTTCTCTTTATTGTGTGGATGCTTTAAGCATCCACACTATTGAGTTCCTGTTTCTCTTTATTCTTTATACTTTATTATTATTATTCTAGTTGCCACTTTTTCACTTTTTTTGGCACTTAACTACTTCCACAATTTTCAGCCGATTTTCACCGTTCAAATTTTAAACTATTCTGCTATTTCTGCTAATGATCGCTATATCTTTTGGTGTTTATTACTGTTATACTTTTTAAAATATTCCACTTTTTTCCTTTAATTTGTCCCATTGAAATGAATGGGAAACTTCTGCAATTCTGCTAAATTTTGCTTGTTTTTGAAACTTAACTACTTTTTCCTACTTTCACGTAGAACAACCATTCAAACTTTAAAATGTTCTCAAATTATTGGGCTATTCAGGAATAAATCAGATTTTTCAAATCTTTTACCGTTTTATTTTTATGCCTCTTAAAGTTTTGAGTTGCAAAATTGTGATTTTCAGAAAATACATGCGTTGTTATGGTTGCTATGCACTTGGCTTCCAGTGTGCCACTGTAGGTTTCATGAGTCTTCTCTTCATGTCCGAACAACTTCTTGCTACTTGCTCAATTTTCACTCAACTTCCACAAATTATACATCAAAACGTAGGTATTTTTGCTGGCTTTCCGAAAATGTCACCATCATTGTTGTGAGACTTATAGAATTTTGGCAAATCTCCTCAGACCAACACAAAGTCTCAAAACTCTCCATAGAAAGTCAATGGAGAGCTTGTTCAAAATCACAGCTTGATTTCTGTAATGAGAGGCATATTCGAATCGTCATATCTCCTTCACGAAGCGAAGTTAAAACATGAGGCTTGTCCCAGTATATCTTCAGACACTCCTGACGCTCACAATTCAAGAATTTCTTTCTCACCTATTACCGTTCTGAAATGAGTTAGACTTGTTTGAGGGTAGGAAATTCGTCCTTCGCTCAGATTTCTTCAGATTTCAAACTCTGGAAATGATCCACTTTTTTCTCTCGTCATATCTTTTTGATAGATTTCCACAGAGACCTGAAAATTTCCATGACTGTTCACCAAAGCCTGCTGTCTCTTACGGTGAAAGAATGATATCGATACTCCAAATAGATTTAGAGTTAGAAAGCGTTGTTTGCCTCTACTCAGTTATGGTGCATTAGAAGTCAAATATCTTCAATAATTCATATTTTAATGATAAATTGTCAACACTTTAAGATTCCCCCATCTCTTCTGAACAAAACGGTGTAAGAATGACTGTTCTAGCCCCTACGGTTAGGAAATTATGGCCATTTGTTTGAGGGGAATCCTCACTATGAGAAATTCACTGCAGAAATCCTGTCTCTGTGCTCTGTGTGTGTAAAAACGGCTGCACCTGTTTTGGCGGGAAAAAGTACACAGCCTCTCTGATTGGTGGATTCAAATTTAGCAGCTCCCAGGCTGCTTGACTGACCTAGAAACTTGATTTTCTCTCCTGTGTGTGTGTGTGTGTGTGTGTGTGTGTGTGTGTGTGTGTGTGTGTGTGTGAGACAGAGAGAGAGAGAGAGAGAGAGAGGGCGAGAGAGAGTTTTTATGGGAGCATCTTATTATATGATTTAAATTCAATATATTTAGACTGGTTGACTGAATTTGATCCTGTGTGTATCTCTCTGTGCTTGTGGGACTTTTTGCAGCTGTCCATTTTGCTTTTCCAATTTTTCTATTTAAGTTATTACTATTGTGCTAAGTCATAGCATTTGTGCTGCTTTTCAGTATTTGTGCTAAATACAGCATTTCTGCTAAATCATACTATTTCTGCTATTTTATAAGATTTGTGCTAAATACAGCATTTGTGCTAAATCATACTATTTCTGCTATTTTATAGGATTTGTACTTAATATAATATTTATGCTTAATTATAGTATTTCTGCCATTTTATAGTATTTGTGCTAAAACATAGTATTTCTACTAAGCGCGCAGTATTTCTGGGTAATCATAGTATTTCTATGTATTCCTGCCAGCTCCTCAGGAAGCCAATCCTCTGTGAGGACTGTAATTTTCAAATTGACATATCAAGTCATGCACGGCTTCCCAGCCAGCCAATCATATCTGAGTCCTGGCACATTCAAATTTGCATATTGGGACCTTCATGGCTTCCCAGCCAGCCAATCATATCTGAGTCCTGGCACATTTAAATTTGCATATTGGGACCTTCATGGCTTCTAAGCCCACCAATCATCTATGTCATATATCTCTAATATTTCATATTTTTATTTTAAATGGTCAGCATTTCAAGATTCCCCCATGTCTTCTGAATAAAATGGTCTAAGAATGACTGTTTTAGCCCCTACGGTTAGAAATTTATGGCTGTTTGTTTGAGGGGAATTCTCACTATGAGAAATAGACTGCAAAAATCCTGTCTCTCTCTGTGCTGCGTGTGTAAAAGCCTGCACTTAGTGCACCAGTTTTGGCGGGAAAAAGTACACAGCCTCTCTGATTGGTGGATTCAAATTTAGCAGCTCCCAGGCTGCTTGACTGACCTAGAAACTTGATTTTCTCTCCTGTGTGTGTGTGTGTGTGTGTGTGTGTGTGTGTGTGTGTGTGTGTGTGAAACAGAGAGAGAGAGAGAGAGGCGAGAGAGTTTTATGGGAGCATCTTATTGTATGATTTAAATTCAATATATTTAGACTGGTTGACTGAATTTGATCCTGTGTGTGTCTCTCTGTGCTTGTGGGACTTTTGCAGCTGTCCATTTTGCTTTTCCAATTTTTCTATTTAAGTTATTACTATTGTGCTAAGTCATAGCATGTGTGCTGCTTTTCAGTATTTGTGCTAAATACAGCATTTCTGCTAAATCATACTATTTCTGCTATTTTATAGGATTTGTACTTAATATAATATTTATGCTTAATTATAGTATTTCTGCCATTTTATAGTATTTGTGCTAAAACATAGTATTTCTACTAAATGCAGTATTTCTGGGTAATCATTGTATTTCTATATATTTCTGCCAGGTCCCCAGGAGTCAGTCCTCTGTAAGGACTGTAATTTTCAAATTGACATATCAAGTCATGCACGGCTTCCCAGCCAGCCAATCATATCTGAGTCCTGGCACATTCAAATTTGCATATTGGGGCATTCATGGCTTCCCAGCCAGCCAATCATATCTGAGTCCTGGCACATTCAAATTTGCATATTGTTACCTTCATGGCTTCCCAGCCAGCCAATCATATCTGAGTCCTGGCACATTCAAATTTGCATATTGTTGCCTTCATGGCTTCCCAGCCAGCCAATCATATCTGAGTCCTGGCACATTTAAATTTGCATATTGGGACCTTCGTGGCTTCTAAGCCCACCAATCATCTATGTCATATATCTCTAATATTTCATATTTTTATTTTAAACGGTCAGCATTTCAAGATTCCCCTATGTCTTCTGAATTAAATGGTCTAAGAATGACTGTTTTTAGCCCCTACGGTTAGGAATTTATGGCTGTTTGTTTGAGGGGAGTCCTCACTATGAGAAATAGACTGCAAAATCCTGTCTCTCTCTGTGCTGCATGTGTAAAAGCCTGCACTTGGTGCACCAGTTTTGGCGGGAAAAAAGCACACAACCTCTCTGATTGGTGGATTCAAATTGAGAAGCTCACAGCTGTTTGACTGACCTAGAAACATGCTGTTAACAGCCCCTGTTCACTTGCTGCTGCTGCTGCTGCTGCTGTGTGTGTGTGTGTGTGTGTGTGTGTGTGTGTGTGTGTGTGTGTGAGAGAGAGAGAGAGAGAGGGACAGAGAGAGAGAGACAGAGAGAGAGAAAGAAAGACACACACAAAGACCTTTTTTAGGGCAGCATCTCATTGGTGGATAAAAATATAATATATTCAGACTGGTTGACTGGCATAAACCCTGTTTGTGTGTGTCTCTCACTGTACATTTGTGTATCCATATTTGATTTTTTGTGTATTTGGTGATTTGTGTATCCATATTTGATTTTGTGTATCTGTTGGCTGTTCTTTTTTTTTTTTCTAAATGTATTTTTATTTTATTTTTTCACAGGTGAACAAAAATTAGTTTTGAGCGAACTTAACCATGTTCCTTTTTATTCAGCTTATCATTTTACCTTTCCAGTATTTTCACTTAAGTTATTACTATTCTGCTCAATCATAGTATCTGTTCTAAATCATTGTTATTAAGCTATATTGTAGGATTTCAGCTAAATCATAGTATTTCTACTATATTATATTTTTCTTTCTAAATATAGCATTTCTGCTATAGAATAGTGTTTCTGCTATATTATAATATTTGTGCTAAAATGGAGTATTTTTGCTAAAACATAGTATTTATATAAAATTACAATATTCATAGTATATTACAGTGTCTCTGGTAAATCACAGCATTTCTGCTATGTTGTACTGTTTTTCTAAATCATAGTATTTCTGTAATGTTTAAGAATGTTTAGCTAAATATATTCTTTCTGTTATCTTACTATTTCTCTCCTAAATTCTTGTATTTTTGAGAAGTTATCATGTTTCTGGTAAGTTACAATATTTCTGCTAAGTTCTGCTATGCTATTGTATTTCTGCCAAGTATTATGTTTCCTCTAAGATATTACAGTTCTGCTAAGTTAATACATTTTAGCAAAGTTCCTTTGCTTCTGCAAAGTTTTTACAATTTCTGCAACTTTTCAGCTTTTTCAGCTATTTTCAGCAGATAGCTTCAGCTTTAAGCATCCACACTGCATTTTCGCAGGAAATGCAAATTTTTCTAGTTCTTTATTATTATTCTAGTTGCTACTTTTGTACGTTTTTGGCACTTTATTCTTAACTACTTCCACTTTTTTTTCAGCCGATTTTCACCGTTCAAATTTTAAACTATTCTGCTATTTCTGCTAATGTCCAGCTATATCTTTTGGTATTTTTTGCTGTTATACTTTTTAAAATATTAAGCTTTTTATGCAATTTTTGTCCCATTGAAATGAATGGAAAACTTCCAAAATTCTGCTAAAACTTGCTAATTTTTGAAACTTAACTACTTTTTCCTACTTTCACGTAGAACAACCATTCAAACTTTAAAATGTTCTCAAATTATTGGGCTATTCAGGTATAAATCAGCTTTTTCATATCTGTTACAGTTTTCATCTTATCCCTCTTTAAGTTTTGAGTTTCATTTTTGTGATTTTTCACAAAATACATGCGTTGTTATGGTTGCTATGCAGTTGGTTCTAAGTGTGCCACTGTAGGTTTTGCAGTCTTCTCTTCATGTCCGAACAACTTCTTGCTACTTGCTCAATTTGCACTCAACTTCCACAAATTATACATCAAAACGTAGGTATTTTTGCTGGCTTTCCGAAAATGTCACCATCATTGTTGTGAGATTTATAGAATTTTGGCAAATCTCCTCAGACCAACACAAAGTCGCAAAACTCTCCATAGAAAGTCAATGGAGAGCTTGTTCAAAATCACAGCTTGATTTCTGTAATGAGAGGCATATTCGAATCGTCATATCTCCTTAACGAAGCAAAGTTACGACATGAGGCTTGTCCCGTATATCTTCAGACACTCCCGACGCTCACAATTCAAAATTTTTTTCTCACCTATTACCGTTCTGAAATGAGTTAGACTTGTTTGAGGGTAGGAAATTAGTCCTTCGCTCAGATTTCTTCAGATTTCAAACTCTGGAAATGAACCACTTTTTTCTCTCGTCATAACTTTTGTTGGATTTCCACAGAGACCTGAAAATTTCCATGACTGTTCACCAAAGCCTGCTGTCTCTTACAGTGAAAGAATGATATTGATACTCCAAATAGATTTAGAGTTAGAATGCGTTGTTTGAGGGCAAGTCAAGGCAGATTTTCGCTTGCCTCTACTCAGTTATGGTGCATTAGAAGTCAAATATCTTCAATAATTCATATTTTAATGATAAATTGTCAACACTTTAAGATTCCCCATCTCTTCTGAACAAAGCGATTGTAAGAATGACTGTTCTAGTAGCCCCTACGGTTAGGAAATTATGGCCATTTGTTTGAGAGGAATCCTCACTATGAGAAATTCACTGCAGAAATCCTGTCTCTGTGCTCTGTGTGTGTAAAAACGGCTGCACCTGTTTTGGCGGGAAAAAGTACACAGCCTCTCTGATTGGTGGATTCAAATTTAGCAGCTCCCAGGCTGCTTGACTGACCTAGAAACTTGATTTCTCTCCTGTGTGTGTGTGTGTGTGTGTGTGTGTGTGTGTGTGTGTGTGTGTGTGTGTGTGTGTGAGAGAGAGAGAGAGAGAGAGAGAGAGGCGAGAGAGAGTTTTATGGGAGCATCTTATTGTATGATTTAAATTCAATATATTTAGACTGGTTGACTGAATTTGATCCTGTGTGTGTGTCTCTCTGTGCTTGTGGGACTTTTGCAGCTGTCCATTTTGCTTTTCCAATTTTTCTATTTAAGTTATTACTATTGTGCTAAGTCATAGCATTTGTGCTGCTTTTCAGTATTTGTGCTAAATACAGCATTTCTGCTAAATCATACTATTTCTGCTATTTCATAAGATTTGTGCTAAATACAGCATTTGTGCTAAATCATACTATTTCTGCTATTTTATAGGATTTGTACTTAATATAATATTTCTGCTTAATTATAGTATTTCTGCCATTTTATAGTATTTGTGCTAAAACATAGTATTTCTACTAAATGCAGTATTTCTGGGTAATCATTGTATTTCTATATATTTCTGCCAGGTCCCCAGGAGTCAGTCCTAATATTCAAATTTACATATCAGGACCTGGACGGCTTCCCAGCCAGCCAATCATATCTGAGTCCTGGCACATTTAAATTTGCATATTGGGACCTTCATGGCTTCTCAGCCAGCCAATCATATCTGAGTCCTGGCACATTTAAATTTGAATATTGTTGCCTTCATGGCTTCCCAGCCAGCCAATCATATCTGAGTCCTGGCACACTCAAATTTGCATATTGGGACCTTCATGGCTTCTCAGCCAGCCAATCATATCTGAGTCCTGGCACATTTAAATTTGCATATTGGGGCATTCATGGCTTCCCAGCCAGCCAATCATATCTGAGTCCTGGCACATTCAAATTTGCATATTGTTGCCTTCATGGCTTCCCAGCCAGCCAATCATATCTGAGTCCTGGCACATTTAAATTTGCATATTGGGACCTTCGTGGCTTCTAAGCCCACCAATCATCTATGTCATATATCTCTAATATTTCATATTTTTATTTTAAATGGTCAGCATTTCAAGATTCCCCTATGTCTTCTGAATAAAATGGTCTAAGAATGACTGTTTTAGCCCCTACGGTTAGAAATTCATGGCTGTTTGTTTTGGGGAATTCTCACTATGAGAAATAGACTGCAAAAATCCTGTCTCGCTCTGTGCTGCATGTGTAAAGCCTACACTTAGTGAACCAGTTTTGGCGGGAAAAAGCACACAGCCTCTCTGATTGGTGGATTCAAATTGAGAAGCTCACAGCTGTTTGACTGACCTAGAAACATGCTGTTAACAGCCCCTGTTCACTTGCTGATGCTGCTGTCTGTCTGTCTGTCTGTCTGTCTGTCTGTCTGTCATTTAAATTCAATATATTTAGACTGGTTGACTGAATTTGATCCTGTGTGTGTCTCTCTGTGCATGTGTGTTTCCATATGTTTCCATATTTGTGATTGTGTGACTGTTATACTTTTTTTTGCTGATTTTTTTTTCATTTCACAATTACATTTGAGGGACCCTTAGCATGTTCAGGATTTTTTCAGCTGTCCATTTTGCTTTTCCAATTTTTCTATTTAAGTTATTACTATTGTGCTAAGTCATAGCATTTCTGCTGCTTTTCAGTATTTGTGCTAAATACAGCATTTCTGCTAAATCATACTATTTCTGCTATTTCATAAGATTTGTGCTAAATATAGTGTTTCTGCTAAAAATAATATTTCTGCCAAATATAGTATTTTTGATTAATTATAGTTTTCTACCAAATCATAGTACAGTTTTACTGCTTTTTTATATGGCTTCTAAGACAATCAATCATATCTGAGGCCTGGCACATTCAAATTTGCATATTGTTGCCTTCATGGCTTCCCAGCCAGCCAATCATATCTTAGGCCTTGCACATTCAAACTTGCATATTGGGGCAATCATGGCTTCTAAGACAACCAATCATCTATGTCATATATCTATGATATTTCATATTTTTATTTTAAATGGTCAACATTTCAAGATTCTCCCATGTCTTCTGAATAAAATGGTCTAAGAATGACTGTTTTAGCCCCTACGGTTAGAAATTCATGGCTGTTTGTTTGAGGGAATTCTCACTATGAGAAATAGACTGCAAAAATACTGTCTCTCTCTGTGCTGCATGTGTAAAAGCCTGCACTTGGTGCACCAGTTTTGGCGGGAAAAAGCACACAGCCTCTCTGATTGGTGGATTCAAATTTACCAGCTCCCAGGCTTGCAAGACTGACCTAGAAACATGCTGTTAACAGCCCCTGTTCACTTTCTGCTGCTGCTGCTGCTGTTGTGTGTGTGTGTGTGTGTGTGTGTGTGTGTGTGTGTGTGTGTGTGTGTGTGTGTGTGTGAGTGAGAGAGAGAGAGAGAGAGAGAGATACACAGAAAGACCCTTTTTAGGGTAGCATCTCATTGTTGGATATTAATGTAATATATTCAGACTGGTTGACTGGCATAGACCCTGCCTATGTGTCTCTCTCTGTACATTTGTGTATCTATATTTGATTTCTTATGTATCTGTTGACTGTTCTTATTTGTTTTTCTTCTAAATGTATTTTTGTTTTTTTTTCACAGGTGAATAACAAATAGTTTTGAGCGAACTTAACCATGTTCCTTTTATTCAGCTTGTCATTTTACCTTTCCAATATTTTCACTTAAGTTATTACTATTCCGCTCAATCATAGTATCTCTTCTAAATCATTGTTATTAAGCTATATTGTAGGATTTCTGCTAAATCATAGTATTTCCACTATATTATATTTTTCTTTTCTAAATATAGCATTTCTGCTATAGAATAGTATTTCTGCTATGTTATAATATTTGTGCTAAACTGGAGTATTTTTGTTAAAACATAATATTCATATAAAATTAAAATATTCATAGTATATTACAGTGTCTCTGGTAAATCACAGCATTTCTGCTATGTTGTACTGTTTTTCTAAATCATAGTATTTCTGTAATGTTTAAGAATGTTTGGCTAAATATATTCTTTCTGTTATCTTATGCAATTTCTCCTAAATTCTTGTATTTTTGACAAGTTATCGTGTTTCTGGTAAGTTACAATATTTCTGCTAAGTTCTGCTATGCAATTGTTTTTCTGCCAAGTATTATGTTTCCTCTAAGATATTGCAGTTCTGCTAAGTCACTACATTTTAGCAAAGTTCCTTTGCTTCTGCAAAGTTTTTACAATTTCTGCAACTTTTCAGCTTTTTCAGCTAGTTTCAGCAGACAGCTTCAGCTTTAAAGCATCCACACTGCATTTTCGCAGGAAATGCAAATTTTTCTAGTTATTATTCTTAGGACTTCCGTACACTTTTACGCCGTGGATCTACTTCCACAATTTTCAGCCGATTTTCACCGTTCAAATTTTAAACTATTCTGCTGTTTCTGCTAATGATGGCTATATCTTTTGGTATTTTATACTCTTATACTTTTTAAAATATTACGTTTTTTCCTTTAATTTGTCCCATTGAAATGAATGGGAAACTTCCATAATTCTGCTAAAACTTGCTTGTTTTTTGAAACTTAACTACTTTTTCCTACTTTCACGTAGAACAACCATTCAAACTTTAAAATGTTCTCAAATTATTGGGCTATTCAGGAATAAATCAGCTTTTTCAAATCTTTTACCGTTTTACTTTTATGCCTCTTAAAGTTTTGAGTTGCAAAATTGTGATTTTCACAAAATACATGCGTTGTTATGGTTGCTATGCACTTGGCTTCCAGTGTGCCACTGAAGGTTTTGCAGTCTTCTCTTCATGTCCGAACAACTTCTTGCTACTTGCTCAATTTTCACTCAACTTCCACAAATTATACATCAAAACGTAGGTATTTTTGCTGGCTTTCAGAAAATGTCACTATCATGGTTGTGGGATTTATAGAATTTTGTCAAATCTTCTCAGACCAACACAAAGTCTCAAAATCCCCATAGAAAGTCAATGGAGAGCTTGTTCAAAATCACAGCTTGATTTCTGTAATGAGAGGCATATTCGAATCGTCATATCTCCTTAACGAAGCAAAGTTAAGACATAAGGCTTGTCCCAGTATATCTTCAGACACTCCTGACGCTCACAATTCAAGAATTTCTTTCTCACCTATTACCGTTCTGAAATGAGTTAGACTTGTTTGAGGGTAGGAAATTCATCGTTCGCTCAGATTTCTTCAGATTTCAAACTCTGAAATGAACCACTTTTTTCTCTCGTCATATCTTTTTAATGGATATCAACAGAGACCTGAAAATTTCCATGACTGTTCACCAAAGCCTGCTGTCTCTTACAGTGAAAGAATGATATTGATACTCCAAATAGATTTAGAGTTAGAAAGCGTTGTTTGAGGGCAGGTCAAGGCAGTTTTTGCTTCGCCTCTACTCAGTTATGGTGCATTACAAGTCAAATATCTTTAAAAATCCATATTTTAATGATAAATTGTCAACACTGTAAGATTCCCTCATCTCTTCTGAACAAAACGGTGTAAGAATGACCGTTCTAGCCCCTACGGTTAGGAAATTATGGCCATTTGTTTGAGAGGAATCCTCACTATGAGAAATTCACTGCAGAAATCCTGTCTCTGTGCTCTGTGTGTGTAAAAACGGCTGCACCTGTTTTGGCGGGAAAAAGTGCACAGGCTCTCTGATTGGTGGATTCAAATTTAGCAGCTCCCAGGCTGCTTGACTGACCTAGAAACTTGATTTTCTCTCCCTGTGTATGTGTGTGTGTGTGTGTGTGTGTGTGTGTGTGTGTGAGAGAGAGACAGAGAGAGAGAGAGGGCGAGAGAGAGTTTTTATGGGAGCATCTTATTGTATGATTTAAATTCAATATATTTAGACTGGTTGACTGAATTTGATCCTGTGTGTGTCTCTCTGTGCTTTTGGGACTTTTTGCAGCTGTCCATTTTGCTTTTCCAATTTTTCTATTTAAGTTATTACTATTGTGCTAAGTCATAGCATTTGTGCTGCTTTTCAGTATTTGTGCTAAATACAGCATTTCTGCTAAATCATACTATTTCTGCTATTTTATAAGACTTGTGCTAAATACAGCATTTGTGCTAAATCATACTATTTCTGCTATTTTTTAGGATTTGTACTTAATATAATATTTCTGCTTAATTATAGTATTTCTGCCATTTTATAGTATTTGTGCTAAAACATAGTATTTCTACTAAATGCAGTATTTCTGGGTAATCATTGTATTTCTATATATTTCTGCCAGGTCCCCAGGGAGTCAGTCCTAATATTCAAATTTACATATCAGGACCTGGACGGCTTCCCAGCCAGCCAATCATATCTCAGTCCTGGCACATTCAAATTTGCATATTGGGACCTTCATGGCTTCTCAGCCAGCCAATCATATCTGAGTCCTGGCACATTTAAATTTGCATATTGGGGCATTCATGGCTTCCCAGCCAGCCAATCATATCTGAGTCCTGGCACATTCAAATTTGCATATTGTTGCCTTCATGGCTTCCCAGCCAGCCAATCATATCTGAGTCCTGGCACATTCAAATTTGCATATTGGGACCTTCATGGCTTCTCAGCCAGCCAATCATATCTGAGTCCTGGCACATTCAAATTTGCATATTGTTGCCTTCATGGCTTCTCAGCCAGCCAATCATATCTGAGTCCTGGCACATTCAAATTTGCATATTGGGACCTTCATGGCTTCCCAGCCAGCCAATCATATCTGAGTCCTGGCACATTCAGATTTGCATATTGGGACCTTCATGGCTTCTAAGCCAACCAATTCTCTATGTCATATATCTCTAATATTTCATATTTTTATTTTCAGTGGTCAGCATTTCAAGATTCTCCCATGTCTTCTGAATAAAATGGTCTAAGAATGACTGTTTTAGCCCCTACGGTTAGAAATTCATGGCTGTTTGTTTGAGGGGAATTCTCACTATGAGAAATAGACTGCAAAAATCCTGTCTCTCTCTGTGCTGCATGTGTAAAAGCCTGCACTTGGTGCACCAGTTTTGGCGGGGAAAAAGCACACAGCCCCTCTGATTGGTGGATTCAAATTTAGCAGCTCCCAGGCTTGCAAGACTGACCTAGAAACATGCTGTTAACAGCCCTGTTCACTTTCTGCTGCTGCTGCTGCTGCTGTGTGTGTGTGTGTGTTTGTGTGTGTGTGTGTGTGTGTGTGTGTGTGTGTGTGTGTGTGTGACAGAGAGAGAGAGAGAGACAGAGAAAGGCTTTTTATGGGATGATCTCATTGTAAGATTTAAATTCAATATATTTAGACTGGTTGACTGAATTGGATCTTGTGTGTGTGTGTGTGTGTGTGTGTGTGAGAGAGAGAGAGAGAGAGAGAGAGAGAGAAAGCCTTTTATGGGATGATCTCATTGTAAGATTCAAATTCAATATATTTAGACTGGTTGACTGAATTGGATCTTGTGTGTGTGTCTGTGTGTGTGTGTGTGTGTGTGTGTGTGACAGAGAGAGAGAGAGAGAGAGAGAGAGAGAGAGAGCCTTTTATGGGATGATCTCATTGTAAGATTTAAATTCAATATATTTAGACTGGTTGACTGAATTGGATCTGTGTGTGTGTGTGTGTGTGTGTGTGTGTGTGTGTGTGTGATTTAAATTCAATATATTTAGACTGGTTGACTGAATTTGATCCTTTGTGTGTCTGTCTGTGCATGTGTGTTAACATATGTGTACATATTTGTGGTTGTGTGACTGTTATACTTTTTTTGCTGGCTTTTTTTTTCATTTAACAATTACATTTGAGGGACCCTTAGCATGTTCAGGATTTTTTCAGCTGTCCATTTTGCTTTTTCAATTTTTCTATTTAGGTTATTACTATTGTGCTAAGTCATAGCATTTCTGCTGCTTTCCAGTATTTGTGCTAAATACAGCATTTCTGCTAAATCATACTATTTCTTCTATTTCATCAGATTTGTGCTAAATATAGTGTTTCTGCTACAAAATAGTATTTCTGCCAAATATAGTATTTTTGATTAATTATAGTTTTCTACCAAATCATAGTACAGTTTTACTGCTTTTTATATGGCTTCTAAGACAACCAATCATATCCAAGGGCTTGCACATTCAAATTTGCATATTGTTGCCTTCATGGCTTCTAAGACAACCAATCATCTATGTCATATATCTATGATATTTCATATTTTTATTTTAAATGGTCAACATTTCAAGATTCTCCCATGTCTTCTGAACACAACGGTCTAAGAATGACCGTTTTAGCCCCTACGGTTAGGAATTTATGGCTGTTTGTTTGAGGGGAGTCCTCACTATGAAAAATAGACTGCAAAATCCTGTCTCTCTCTGTGCTGTAAAAGCCTGCACTTGGTGCACCAGTTTTGGCAGGAAAAAGCACACAGCCCCTCTGATTGGTGGATTCAAATTGAGAATCTCACAGCTATTTGACTGACCTAGAAACATGCTGTTAACAGCCCCTGTTCACTTGCTGATGCTATGTGTGTGTGTGTGTGTGTGTGTGAGCCTGAGTGTGTGTGTGTGTGTGTGTGTGTGTGTGTGTGTGTGTGTGTGTGTGTGTGTGTGTGTGTGTGTGAGAGAGAGAGAGAGAGAGAGAGAGAGAGAAAGAGACACACAAAGCCCTTTTTAGGGCAGTATCTCATTGTTGGATAAAAATATAATATATTCAGACTGGTTGACTGGCATAGACCCTGTGTGTGTGTCTCTCTCTGTACATTTGTGTATCCATATTTGATTTTCTGTGTATTTGGTGATTTATGTATCCATATTTGATTTTGTGTATCTGTTGGCTTTTCTTATTTTTTTTTCTAAATGAATTTTTATTTTTATTTTTTCACAGGTGAACAAAAATTAGTTTTGAGCGAACTTAACCATGTTCCTTTTTATTCAGCTTATCATTTTACCTTTCCAATATTTTCACTTAAGTTATTACTATTCTGCTCAATCATATTATCTGTTCTAAATCATTGTTATTAAGCTATATTGTAGGATTTCAGCTAAATCATAGTATTTCTACTATATTATATTTTTCTTTCTAAATATAGCATTTCTGCTATAGAATAGTGTTTCTGCTATATTATAATATTTGTGCTAAACTGGAGTATTTTTGCTAAAACATAGTATTTATATAAAATTACAATATTCATAGTATATTACAGTGTCTCTGGTAAATCACAGCATTTCTGCTATGTTGTACTGTTTTTCTAAATCATAGTATTTCTGTAATGTTTAAGAATGTTTGGCTAAATATATTCTTTCTGTTATCTTATACTATTTCTCCTAAATTCTTGTATTTTTGACAAGTTATCGTGTTTCTGGTAAGTTACAATATTTCTGCTAAGTTCTGCTATGCTATTGAATTTCTGCCAAGTATTATGTTTCCTCTAAGATATTGCAGTTCTGCTAAGTTACTACATTTTAGCAAAGTTCCTTTGCTTCTGCAAAGCTTTTACAATTTCTGCAACTTCTCAGCTTTTTCAGCTAGTTTCAGCAGAAAGCTTCAGCTTTAAAGCATCCACACTGCATTTTCGCAGGAAATGCAAATTTTCTAGTTATTATTATTCTAGTTGCCACTTTTTCACAGTTCCTGTTTTTTTGGCACTTAACTACTTCCACAATTTTCAGCCGATTTTTCACCGTTCAAATTTTAAACTATTCTGCTATTTCTGCTAATGATCGCTATATCTTTTGGTGTTTATTACTCTTATACTTTTTAAAATATTCTACTTTTTTCCTTTAATTTGTCCCATTGAAATGAATGGGAAACTTCTGCAATTCTGCTAAATTTTGCTTGTTTTTGAAACTTAACTACTTTTTCCTACTTTCACGTAGAACAACCATTCAAACTTTAAAATGTTCTCAAATTACTGGGCTATTCAGGAATAAATCAGATTTTTCAAATCTTTTACCGTTTTATTTTTATGCCTCTTAAAGTTTTGAGTTGGAAAATTGTGATTTTCACAAAATACATGCGTTGTTATGGTTGCTATGCACTTGGCTTCCAGTGTGCCACTGTAGGTTTCATGAGTCTTCTCTTCATGTCCGAACAACTTCTTGCTACTTGCTCAATTTTCACTCAACTTCCACAAATTATACATCAAAACGTAGGTATTTTTGCTGGCTTTCCGAAAATGTCACCATCATTGTTGTGAGACTTATAGAATTTTGGCAAATCTCCTCAGAGCAACACAAAGTCTGAAAACTCTCCATAGAAAGTCAATGGAGAGTTTGTTCAAAATCACCGCTTGATTTCTGTAATGAGAGGCATATTCGAATCGTCATATCTCCTTAACGAGCGAAGTTAAAACATGAGGCTTGTCCCAGTATATCTTCAGACACTCCTGACGCTCACAATTCAAGAATTTTTTCTCACCTATTACCGTTCTGAGATGAGTTACACTTGTTTGAGCGTAGGAAATTAGTCCTTCGCTCAGATTTCTTCAGATTTCAAACTCTGAAATGAACCACTTTTTTCTCTCGTCATAACTTTTTGTTGGATTTCCACAGAGACCTGAAAATTTCCATGATTGTTCACCAAAGCCTGCTGTCTCTTACGGTGAAAGAATGATATCAATACTCCAAATAGATTTAGAGTTAGAAAGCGTTGTTTGAGGGCAAGTCAAGGCAGTTTTGCTTTGCTCTACTCAGTTATGGTGCATTAGAAGTCAAATATCTTTAATAATTCATATTTTAATGATACATTGTCAACACTTTAAGATTCCCCATCTCTTCTGAACAAAGCGGTGTAAGAATGACCGTTCTAGCCCCTATAGTTAGGAAATTATGGTCATTTGTTTGAGGGGAGTCGTCATTATGAGAAATAGACTGCAAAAATCCTGTGTCTCTCTGTGCTGCATGCACCTGTTTTGGCGGGAAAAAGTGCACAGCCTCTCTGATTGGTGGATTTAAATTCAGCAGCTCCCAGGCTGCTTGACTGAGCTAGAAACTTACTTCTCTCTGTGTGTGTGTGTGTGTGTGTGTGTGTGTGTGTGACAGAGAGAGAGAGAGAGAGGCGAGACAGAGTTTTTATGGGAGCATCTTATTGTATGATTTAAATTCAATATATTTAGACTGGTTGACTGAATTTGATCCTGTGTGTGTCTCTCTGTGCATGTGTGTTTCCATATGTTTCCATATTTCTGATTGTGTGACTGTTACACTTTTTTTTGCTCAGTTTTTTTTTCATTTAACAAGTACATTTGAAGGACCCTTAGCATGTTCAGCATTTTTTCAGCTGTCCATTTTGCTTTTCCAGTTTTTCTGTTTAAGTTATTACTATTGTGCTGAATCATACTATTTCTGCTATTTTATAAGATTTGTGCTAAATATAGTATTTCTACCCAGTATAGTATTTCTGATTAATTATAGTTTTTCTACCAAATCATATTACAGTATTTTTGCTTTTTATACCATTTTTATAGGATTTTTATATTGCTTAATATAGTATTTCTGCTTTTATAGGATTTGTGCTTTATATAGTATTTCTGCTTTTTATAGGATTTGTGCTTAATACAGTATTTCTGCTAAATGTAGTATTTATGCTTAATCACACTATTACTATATATTTCTGCCAGCTTCCCAGCCAGCCAATCATATCTGAGGTCTGCAGTTTCTTCTCTCGTCATATCTCAGCGACGGATGTACAAAGAGTAATGAAAATCGCAGTCAAAGTACACCAAAGTCCGCTGATTCACCCAGTACAAGAATTATGCTCCTAGTCCACCTAGTTTTGGAGTTACACGATGTTTTGTAACTCCAAAAATGGCGCTCTTTGCCTCACACCGTGATCTAATTCTGACTGCTCATCACCCTGTTTCCCAAGTGCTCACTGTCTTTCCCAGTGGCGCAGCTGGTAATGACACAGGCCTGCAACCCAAAAGTCGTGGGTTCAACTCCACCTTGGACAACATGTTTTTCCCTACAAATTAATACACTATCACAGACCACTAATTCATATTCATCATTTATTACAATTCTCAAAACTTTTTACCAGCTTTTCTAATATGGACCTCACATTCTTCTTAACACTCCATGGCACAAATACTCTTCCCTTTAGGCTCTGTGAATGTGTGTGTGTATCAATATTTCTCCCATTTTAAAGTATTACTCCTCCATAATTGATTTCTCTTAAATCAAAGTACTTTTACTACATCTTAGTACTTCTGCTCAATCATAGTATTTCTGCTAAATCATGGTTTTTGTGCCCAGTCATCAGAATCATGTTTATTGGCCAAGTATATGTGCATACAAATACAAGGAATTTGGTTCCGTAGATGGTGGCTCTCGAGCACAGCAATGTAAATCTCACACACACACACACACACACACACACACACACACACGTATCTATATATACATTGCACATGCATACACATACATACACAAAGCTGTGTAAACCAACTATAAATAACTAATCTAAACGTATATACATAAAATACAGAAATGAAATGAGGTGGAATGAATACTACAGAATGTACATAAGGTGCAGTTGCAGTCTGGCAGTGGGAGGAGTGTGACAGTTCAACTGTTTAGAAGGGAGATGGCGAGGGAAAGAAACTGTTCCTGTGTCGGGTGGTCCTGGTCTGCAGGCTTCTGTACCGTCTGCCAGAGGGCAGCAGATCAAAAGTCTGTGTCCAGGGTGTGAGGGGTCTGTGATGATTTTCCTGCCCGTTTCCTGGTTCTTGAGAGGTACAGATCCTGGATGGAGGGCAGGGGGCGCCGATGATCCTTTCTGCTGCCCGTACAGTCCGCTGCAGTCTGCACCTGTCCTGTTTAGTGGCTGCACCATACCAGACTGTGATGGAGGAGCACAGGACAGACTCAATGACTGCAGTGTAGAGCTGGATCAGCAGCTCCTGTGGAAGACTGTACTTCCCCAGTTGTCTCAGGAAGTACATCCTCTGCTGGGTCTTTTGAGGATGGAGTTGATGTTGGTCTCCCACTTCAGGTCCTGGGAGATGGTGGTACCCAGCAACTTGAAGATCTCCACAGTCGACACAGGGCTGTCTGATATGATGAGGGGGGGCAGAGTTGAGGGATGTCTCCTGAAGTCCACTGTCATCTCTACAGTTTTAAGAGTGTTCAGCTCCAGATTGTGCTGACTGCACCAGAGTACCAGCCACTCAACTCATCATAACATTTGTGTTATGTTATAGTATTACTACTAAGTGGAGAAATTTCTAAAATGTTACAGTATATGTGCTGATTACAGTATTTCTGCCAAATATAGTATTTCTGATTAATTATAGTTTTTCTACCAAATCATATTACAGTATTTTTGCTTTTTATAGGATTTTTATAGGATATTTATATTGCTTAATATAGTATTTTTGCTTTTTTTATACGATTTGTGCTTAATACAGTATTTCTGCTAAATGTAGTATTTATGCTTAATCATACTATTTCTATATATTTTTGCCAGGTCCTCTGTGAGGACTGAGACATTCAAATGTACATATCAGGGCCTGCATGGCTTCCCAGCCAGCCAATCATATCTGAAGTCTGCCGTTTCTTCTCTCGTCATATCTCAGCGACGGATGTACAAAGAGCAATGAAAATCGCAGTCAAAGTACACCAAAGTCCGCTGATTCACCCAGTACAAGAATTATGCTTCTAGTCCACCTAGTTTTTGAGTTACATGACGTTTTATAACTCCAAAAAACGGCGCTCTTTGCCTCTCACCGCGATCTAATTCTGACTGCTCATCACCCTGTTCCCCAAGGGCTCACTGTCTTTCCCAGTGGCGCAGCTGGTAATGACACAGCTCTACAACACAAAGGTCGCAGGTTCAACTCCACCTCGGACAACACGTTTTTCCCTACAAATTAATACACTATCACAGACCACTAATTCATATTCATCATTTATTACAATTCTCAAAACTTTTACCAGCTTTTCTAATATGGACCTCACATTCTTCTTAACACTCCATGGCACAAATACTCTTCCCTTTAGGCTCTGTGAATGTGTGTGTGTATCAATATTTCTCCCATTTTAAAGTATTACTCCTCCATAATTGGATTTCTCTTAAATCAAAGTACTTTTACTACATCTTAGTACTTCTGCTCAATCATAGTATTTCTGCTAAATCATAGTATTTTTGCCAAATCATGGTTTTGTGCCAAATCATCAGAATCGTGTTTATTGGCCAAGTATATGTGCAGACAAATACAAGGAATTTGGTTCCGGTAGATGGTGGCTCTCGAGCACAGCAATGTAAATCTCACACACACACACACACACACACACACACACACACACACACACACACACACACACACACGTATCTATATATACATTACACATGCATACACATACATACACAAAGCTGTGTAAACCAACTATAAATAACTAATCTAAACGTATATACATAAAATACAGAAATGAAATGAGGTGGAATGAATACTACAGAATGTACATAAGGTGCAGTTGCAGTCTGGCAGTGGGAGCAGTGTGACAGTTCAACTGTTTAGAAGGGAGATGGTGAGGGAAAGAAACTGTTCCTGTGTCGGGTGGTCCTGGTCTGCAGGCTTCTGTACCGTCTGCCAGAGGGCAGCAGATCAAAAAGTCTGTGTCCAGGGTGTGAGGGGTCTGTGATGATGATTTTCCTGCCCGTTTCCTGAGAGGTACAGATCCTGGATGGAGGGCAGGGGGCGCCGATGATCCTTTCTGCTGCCCGTACAGTCCGCTGCAGTCTGCACCTGTCCTGTTTAGTGGCTGCACCATACCAGACTGTGATGGAGGAGCACAGGACAGACTCAATGACTGCAGTGTAGAGCTGGATCAGCAGCTCCTGTGGAAGACTGTACTTCCCCAGTTGTCTCAGGAAGTACATCCTCTGCTGGTCTCTTTTGAGGATGGAGTTGATGTTGGTCTCCCACTTCAGGTCCTGGGAGATGGTGGTACCCAGCAACTTGAAGATCTCCACAGTCGACACAGGGCTGTCTGATATGATGAGGGGGGCAGAGTTGAGGATGTCTCCTGAAGTCCACTGTCATCTCTACAGTTTTAAGAGTGTTCAGCTCCAGATTGTGCTGACTGCACCAGAGTACCAGCCGCTCAACTCATCATAACATTTGTGTTATGTTATAGTATTACTACTAAGTGGAGAAATTTCTAAAATGTTACAGTATATGTGCTGATTACAGTTTCTGTATAATAGAATTTTGGCAAATCTCCTCACACCAACACAAAGTCTGAAAACTGCATAGAAAGTCAATGGAGAGCTTGTTCAAAATCTCCACTGGATTTCTCTAATGAGAGGCATTTTCAAATCGTCATATCTCAACGCAGCAAATTTAAGACATGAGGCTTGTGCCAATATATCTTCAGACACTCCTGATGCTCACAATTCAAGAATTTCTTTCTCACCTATTACCATTTGGCCATGAATTGGGTTTGTTTGAGGGTAGGAAATTCATCTCTCGCTCAGATTTCTTCAGATTTCAAACTCTGAAATGAACCACTTTTTCTCTCGTCATATCTTTTGATGGATTTCCACAGAGACCTGAAAATTTCCATGACTGTTCACCAAATCCTGCTGTCTCTTACGGTGAAAGAATGATATCGATACTCCAAATAGATTTAGAGTTAGAAAGCATTGTTTGAGGGCAAGTCAAGGCAGTTTTCGCTTTGCCTCTACTCAGTTATGGTGCATTAGAAGTCAAATATCTTCAATAATTCAGATTTTAATGATAAATTGTCAACACTTTAAGATCCCCCATCTCTTCTGAACAAAACGGTGTAAGAATGACTGTTCTAGCCCCTACGGTTAGGAAATTATAGCCATTTGTTTGAGGGGAATCCTCACTATGAAAATAGACAGCACAAATCCTGTCTCTGTGCTGCGTGTGTGTAAAAACAGGTGCACCTGTTTTGGCGGGAAAAAGTATACAGCCTCTCTGATTGGTGGATTCAAATTCAGCAGCTCCCAGGCTATTTGGCTGCTGCTGCTGCTAGTGTGTGTGTGTGTGTGTGTGTGTGTGTGTGACAGAGAGAGAGAAGAGAGAGGCGAGAGAGCGTTTTTATGGGAGCATCTTATTGTATGATTTAAATTCAATATATTTAGACTGGTTGACTGAATTTGATGCTGTGTCTCTCTGTGCTTGTGTGTTTCCATATGTGTCCATATTTTTGATTGTGTGACTGTTATACTTTTTTTTTTGCTTTTTTTTTCATTCAACAATTACATTTGAGGGAGCCTTAGAATGTTCAGCATTTTTTCAGCTGTTCATTTTGCTTTTCCAATTTTTCTATTTCAGTTATTACTATTGTGCTAAGTCATAGCATTTCTGCTGTGTGTGTGTGTGTGAGAGAGAGAGAGAGAGAGAGAGAGAGAGAGAGAGAGAGCTTTTTATGGGTGTATCTTATTGTGTGCCTACTGGTGGTGGTCAGAGGGCCCGGTGGCGCCAGTGTCCAGCAGCCTCGCCTCTGTCAGTGCGCCCCAGGGTGGCTGTGGCTAACGTAGCTTGCCATCACCAGTGTGTGAATGGGTGAATGACTGGATATGTAAAGCGCTTTGGGGTCCTTAGGGACCATAAAAGCGCTATATAAATACAGGCCATTTACCATGTCCATATTTGTAATTGTGCAAGTTATTACTATTATGCTAAATTATAGTATTTCTGCTACTTTTTGGTATTTGTGCTAAATACAGTATTTCTGCTAAATCTTAGTATTATTGCTTAATCATATTATTTGAGCAAAATCATAGTATTTGAGCATATTCTTTCTATTTGTGTCATAGCATAGTATATTTGCTGAATTACAGCATTTCTGCTATGTTGTAGTATTTGTCCTAAATCACAGTATTTGTGCAATGTTTAGGTATTTTTGTTTAAATAAAGCATCTATGTAATCTTGTACCATGGTTGCTAAAATCCTGTATTTCTGAAAAGTTATCTTGTTTCTGCTAAGTTACAATATTTATTCTAATTTCTGCTGCTAAGTTCTGCTATGTTATTGTATTTCTGCCAAGTATTATGTTTTCTTTACGTTATTGCAGTTCTGCTATGTAATTACATTTTGCTAAGTTCTTATGCTTCTGCAAAGTTATTACAATTTTTGCAAAGGTTTTACAATTTCTGCAACTTTTCAGCTTTTTCAGCTAGTTTCAGCTGACAGCTTCAGCTTTACAGCATCCACACTGCATTTTCGCAGGAAATGCAAATTTTTCTAGTTATTATTGTGTGGATGCTTTAAGCATCCACACTATTGAGTTCCTGTTTCTCTTTATTCTTTATACTTTATTATTATTGTGTGGATGCTTTAAGCATCCACACTATTGAGTTCCTGTTTCTCTTTATTCTTTATATTATTGTGTGGATGCTTTAAGCATCCACACTATTGAGTTCCTGTTTCTCTTTATTCTTTATACTTTATTATTATTATTCTAGTTGCCACTTTTTCACTTTTTTTTGGCACTTAACTACTTCCACAATTTTCAGCCGATTTTCACCGTTCAAATTTTAAACTATTCTGCTATTTCTGCTAATGATCGCTATATCTTTTGGTGTTTATTACTGTTATACTTTTTAAAATATTCTACTTTTTTCCTTTAATTTGTCCCATTGAAATGAATGGGAAACTTCTGCAATTCTGCTAAATTTTGCTTGTTTTTGAAACTTAACTACTTTTTCCTACTTTCACGTAGAACAACCATTCAAACTTTAAAATGTTCTCAAATTACTGGGCTATTCAGGAATAAATCAGATTTTTCAAATCTTTTACCGTTTTATTTTTATGCCTCTTAAAGTTTTGAGTTGGAAAATTTGTGATTTTCACAAAATACATGCGTTGTTATGGTTGCTATGCACTTGGCTTCCAGTGTGCCACTGTAGGTTTCGCAGTCTTCTCTTCATGTCCGAACAACTTCTTGCTACTTGCTCAATTTTCACTCAACTTCCACAAATTATACATCAAAACGTAGGTATTTTTGCTGGCTTTCCGAAAATGTCACCATCATTGTTGTGAGACTTATAGAATTTTGGCAAATCTCCTCAGAGCAACACAAAGTCTGAAAACTCTCCATAGAAAGTCAATGGAGAGTTTGTTCAAAATCACCGCTTGATTTCTGTAATGAGAGGCATATTCGAATCGTCATATCTCCTTAACGAGCGAAGTTAAAACATGAGGCTTGTCCCAGTATATCTTCAGACACTCCTGACGCTCACAATTCAAGAATTTTTTTTCTCACCTATTACCGTTCTGAGATGAGTTACACTTGTTTGAGCGTAGGAAATTTGTCCTTCGCTCAGATTTCTTCAGATTTCAAACTCTGAAATGAACCACTTTTTCTCTCGTCATAACTTTTTGTTGGATTTCCACAGAGACCTGAAAATTTCCATGATTGTTCACCAAAGCCTGCTGTCTCTTACGGTGAAAGAATGATATCAATACTCCAAATAGATTTAGAGTTAGAAAGCGTTGTTTGAGGGCAAGTCAAGGCAGTTTTTGCTTTGCTCTACTCAGTTATGGTGCATTAGAAGTCAAATATCTTTAATAATTCATATTTTAATGATACATTGTCAACACTTTAAGATTCCCCATCTCTTCTGAACAAAGCGGTGTAAGAATGACCGTTCTAGCCCCTATAGTTAGGAAATTATGGTCATTTGTTTGAGGGGAGTCGTCATTATGAGAAATAGACTGCAAAAATCCTGTGTCTCTCTGTGCTGCATGCACCTGTTTTGGCGGGAAAAAGTGCACAGCCTCTCTGATTGGTGGATTTAAATTCAGCAGCTCCCAGGCTGCTTGACTGAGCTAGAAACTTACTTCTCTCTCCTGTGTGTGTGTGTGTGTGTGTGTGTGTGTGTGTGTGTGTGACAGAGAGAGAGAGAAAGAGAGGCGAGACAGAGTTTTTATGGGAGCATCTTATTGTATGATTTAAATTCAATATATTTAGACTGGTTGACTGAATTTGATCCTGTGTGTGTCTCTCTGTGCATGTGTGTTTCCATATGTTTCCATATTTCTGATTGTGTGACTGTTACACTTTTTTTGCTCAGTTTTTTTTTCATTTAACAAGTACATTTGAAGGACCCTTAGCATGTTCAGCATTTTTCAGCTGTCCATTTTGCTTTTCCAGTTTTTCTGTTTAAGTTATTACTATTGTGCTGAATCATACTATTTCTGCTATTTTATAAGATTTGTGCTAAATATAGTATTTCTACCCAGTATAGTATTTCTGATTAATTATAGTTTTCTACCAAATCATATTACAGTATTTTTGCTTTTTATACCATTTTATAGGATTTTTATATTGCTTAATATAGTATTTCTGCTTTTTATAGGATTTGTGCTTTATATAGTATTTCTGCTTTTTATAGGATTTGTGCTTAATACAGTATTTCTGCTAAATGTAGTATTTATGCTTAATCACACTATTACTATATATTTCTGCCAGCTTCCCAGCCAGCCAATCATATCTGAGGTCTGCAGTTTCTTCTCTCGTCATATCTCAGCGACGGATGTACAAAGAGTAATGAAAATCGCAGTCAAAGTACACCAAAGTCCGCTGATTCACCCAGTACAAGAATTATGCTCCTAGTCCACCTAGTTTTGGAGTTACACGATGTTTTGTAACTCCAAAAATGGCGCTCTTTGCCTCACACCGCGATCTAATTCTGACTGCTCATCACCCTGTTTCCCAAGTGCTCACTGTCTTTCCCAGTGGCGCAGCTGGTAATGACACAGGCCTGCAACCCAAAAGTCGTGGGTTCAACTCCACCTTGGACAACATGTTTTTTCCCTACAAATTAATACACTATCACAGACCACTAATTCATATTCATCATTTATTACAATTCTCAAAACTTTACCAGCTTTTCTAATATGGACCTCACATTCTTCTTAACACTCCATGGCACAAATACTCTTCCCTTTAGGCTCTGTGAATGTGTGTGTGTATCAATATTTCTCCCATTTTAAAGTATTACTCCTCCATAATTGGATTTCTCTTAAATCAAAGTACTTTTACTACATCTTAGTACTTCTGCTCAATCATAGTATTTCTGCTAAATCATGGTTTTTGTGCCCAGTCATCAGAATCATGTTTATTGGCCAAGTATATGTGCATACAAATACAAGGAATTTGGTTCCGGTAGATGGTGGCTCTCGAGCACAGCAATGTAAATCTCACACACACACACACACACACACACACGTATCTATATATACATTGCACATGCATACACACATACATACACAAAGCTGTGTAAACCAACTATAAATAACTAATCTAAACGTATATACATAAAATACAGAAATGAAATGAGGTGGAATGAATACTACAGAATGTACATAAGGTGCAGTTGCAGTCTGGCAGTGGGAGGTGTGACAGTTCAACTGTTTAGAAGGGAGATGGCGAGGGAAAGAAACTGTTCCTGTGTCGGGTGGTCCTGGTCTGCAGGCTTCTGTACCGTCTGCCAGAGGGCAGCAGATCAAAAAGTCTGTGTCCAGGGTGTGAGGGGTCTGTGATGATTTTCCTGCCCGTTTCCTGGTTCTTGAGAGGTACAGATCCTGGATGGAGGGCAGGGGGGGCGCCGATGATCCTTTCTGCTGCCCGTACAGTCCGCTGCAGTCTGCACCTGTCCTGTTTAGTGGCTGCACCATACCAGACTGTGATGGAGGAGCACAGGACAGACTCAATGACTGCAGTGTAGAGCTGGATCAGCAGCTCCTGTGGAAGACTGTACTTCCCCAGTTGTCTCAGGAAGTACATCCTCTGCTGGGTCTTTTTGAGGATGGAGTTGATGTTGGTCTCCCACTTCAGGTCCTGGGAGATGGTGGTACCCAGCAACTTCAAGATCTCCACAGTCGACACAGGGCTGTCTGATATGATGAGGGGGGCAGAGTTGAGGGATGTCTCCTGAAGTCCACTGTCATCTCTACAGTTTTAAGAGTGTTCAGCTCCAGATTGTGCTGACTGCACCAGAGTACCAGCCACTCAACTCATCATAACATTTGTGTTATGTTATAGTATTACTACTAAGTGGAGAAATTTCTAAAATGTTACAGTATATGTGCTGATTACAGTATTTCTGCCAAATATAGTATTTCTGATTAATTATAGTTTTCTACCAAATCATATTACAGTATTTTTGCTTTTTATAGGATTTTTATAGGATATTTATATTGCTTAATATAGTATTTTTGCTTTTTATACGATTTGTGCTTAATACAGTATTTCTGCTAAATGTAGTATTTATGCTTAATCATACTATTTCTATATATTTTGCCAGGTCCTCTGTGAGGACTGAGACATTCAAATGTACATATCAGGGCCTGCATGGCTTCCCAGCCAGCCAAATCATATCTGAAGTCTGCCGTTTCTTCTCTCGTCATATCTCAGCGACGGATGTACAAAGAGCAATGAAAATCGCAGTCAAAGTACACCAAAGTCCGCTGATTCACCCAGTACAAGAATTATGCTTCTAGTCCACCTAGTTTTTGAGTTACATGACGTTTTATAACTCCAAAAACGGCGCTCTTTGCCTCTCACCGCGATCTAATTCTGACTGCTCATCACCCTGTTCCCCAAGGGCTCACTGTCTTTCCCAGTGGCGCAGCTGGTAATGACACAGCTCTACAACACAAAGGTTGCAGGTTCAACTCCACCTCGGACAACACGTTTTTTGCCCTACAAATTAATACACTATCACAGACCACTAATTCATATTCATCATTTATTACAATTCTCAAAACTTTTACCAGCTTTTCTAATATGGACCTCACATTCTTCTTAACACTCCATGGCACAAATACTCTTCCCTTTAGGCTCTGTGAATGTGTGTGTGTATCAATATTTCTCCCATTTTAAAGTATTACTCCTCCATAATTGGATTTCTCTTAAATCAAAGTACTTTTACTACATCTTAGTACTTCTGCTCAATCATAGTATTTCTGCTAAATCATAGTATTTTTGCCAAATCATGGTTTTTGTGCCAAATCATCAGAATCGTGTTTATTGGCCAAGTATATGTGCAGACAAATACAAGGAATTTGGTTCCGGTAGATGGTGGCTCTCGAGCACAGCAATGTAAATCACACACACACACACACACACACACACACACACACACACACACACACACACACACACACACACACACACACGTATCTATATATACATTACACATGCATACACATACATACACAAAGCTGTGTAAACCAACTATAAATAACTAATCTAAACGTATATACATAAAATACAGAAATGAAATGAGGTGGAATGAATACTACAGAATGTACATAAGGTGCAGTTGCAGTCTGGCAGTGGGAGCAGTGTGACAGTTCAACTGTTTAGAAGGGAGATGGAGGGGAAAGAAACTGTTCCTGTGTCGGGTGGTCCTGGTCTGCAGGCTTCTGTACCGTCTGCCAGAGGGCAGCAGATCAAAAAGTCTGTGTCCAGGGTGTGAGGGGTCTGTGATGATTTTCCCTGCCCGTTTCCTGAGAGGTACAGATCCTGGATGGAGGGCAGGGGGCGCCGATGATCCTTTCTGCTGCCCGTACAGTCCGCTGCAGTCTGCACCTGTCCTGTTTAGTGGCTGCACCATACCAGACTGTGATGGAGGAGCACAGGACAGACTCAATGACTGCAGTGTAGAGCTGGATCAGCAGCTCCTGTGGAAGACTGTACTTCCCCAGTTGTCTCAGGAAGTACATCCTCTGCTGGGTCTTTTTGAGGATGGAGTTGATGTTGGTCTCCCACTTCAGGTCCTGGGAGATGGTGGTACCCAGCAACTTCAAGATCTCCACAGTCGACACAGGGCTGTCTGATATGATGAGGGGGCAGAGTTGAGGGATGTCTCCTGAAGTCCACTGTCATCTCTACAGTTTTAAGAGTGTTCAGCTCCAGATTGTGCTGACTGCACCAGAGTACCAACCGCTCAACTCATCATAACATTTGTGTTATGTTATAGTATTACTACTAAGTGGAGAAATTTCTAAAATGTTACAGTATATGTGCTGATTACAGTTTCTGTATAATAGAATTTTGGCAAATCTCCTCACACCAACACAAAGTCTGAAAACTGCATAGAAAGTCAATGGAGAGCTTGTTCAAAATCTCCACTGGATTTCTCTAATGAGAGGCATTTTCAAATCGTCATATCTCAACGCAGCAAATTTAAGACATGAGGCTTGTGCCAATATATCTTCAGACACTCCTGATGCTCACAATTCAAGAATTTCTTTCTCACCTATTACCATTTGGCCATGAATTGGGTTTGTTTGAGGGTAGGAAATTCATCTCTCGCTCAGATTTCTTCAGATTTCAAACTCTGGAAATGAACCACTTTTTCTCTCGTCATATCTTTTTGATGGATTTCCACAGAGACCTGAAAATTTCCATGACTGTTCACCAAATCCTGCTGTCTCTTACGGTGAAAGAATGATATCGATACTCCAAATAGATTTAGAGTTAGAAAGCATTGTTTGAGGGCAAGTCAAGGCAGTTTTCGCTTTGCCTCTACTCAGTTATGGTGCATTAGAAGTCAAATATCTTCAATAATTCAGATTTTAATGATAAATTGTCAACACTTTAAGATCCCCCATCTCTTCTGAACAAAACGGTGTAAGAATGACTGTTCTAGCCCCTACGGTTAGGAAATTATAGCCATTTGTTTGAGGGGAATCCTCACTATGAAAAATAGACAGCACAAATCCTGTCTCTGTGCTGCGTGTGTGTAAAAAACAGGTGCACCTGTTTTGGCGGGAAAAAGTATACAGCCTCTCTGATTGGTGGATTCAAATTCAGCAGCTCCCAGGCTATTTGGCTGCTGCTGCTGCTAGTGTGTGTGTTTGTGTGTGTGTGTGTGTGTGTGTGAGAGAGAGAGAGAGAAAGAGAGGAGAGGCGTTTTTATGGGAGCATCTTATTGTATGATTTAAATTCAATATATTTAGACTGGTTGACTGAATTTGATGCTGTGTCTCTCTGTGCTTGTGTGTTTCCATATGTGTCCATATTTTTGATTGTGTGACTGTTATACTTTTTTTGCTGATTTTTTTTTCATTCAACAATTACATTTGAGGGAGCCTTAGAATGTTCAGCATTTTTCAGCTGTTCATTTTGCTTTTCCAATTTTTCTATTTCAGTTATTACTATTGTGCTAAGTCATAGCATTTCTGCTGTGTGTGTGTGTGTGTGTGTGAGAGAGAGAGAGAGAGAGAGAGAGAGAGAGAGAGCCTTTTTATGGGTGTATCTTATTGTGTGCCTACTGGTGGTGGTCAGAGGGCCGGTGGCGCCAGTGTCCAGCAGCCTCGCCTCTGTCAGTGCGCCCCAGGGTGGCTGTGGCTACAACGTAGCTTGCCATCACCAGTGTGTGAATGGGTGAATGACTGGATATGTAAAGCGCTTTGGGGTCCTTAGGGACCATAAAAGCGCTTATATAAATACAGGCCATTTACCATGTCCATATTTGTAATTGTGCAAGTTATTACTATTATGCTAAATTATAGTATTTCTGCTACTTTTTGGTATTTGTGCTAAATACAGTATTTCTGCTAAATCTTAGTATTATTGCTTAATCATATTATTTGAGCAAAATCATAGTATTTGAGCATATTCTTTCTATTTGTGTCATAGCATAGTATATTTGCTGAATTACAGCATTTCTGCTATGTTGTAGTATTTGTCCTAAATCACAGTATTTGTGCAATGTTTAGGTATTTTTGTTTAAATAAAGCATCTATGTAATCTTGTACCATGGTTGCTAAAATCCTGTATTTCTGAAAAGTTATCTTGTTTCTGCTAAGTTACAATATTTATTCTAATTTCTGCTGCTAAGTTCTGCTATGTTATTGTATTTCTGCCAAGTATTATGTTTTCTTTACGTTATTGCAGTTCTGCTATGTAATTACATTTTGCTAAGTTCTTATGCTTCTGCAAAGTTATTACAATTTTTGCAAAGGTTTTACAATTTCTGCAACTTTTCAGCTTTTTCAGCTAGTTTCAGCTGACAGCTTCAGCTTTACAGCATCCACACTGCATTTTTTTTAGTTTTTCGCAGGAAATGCAAATTTTCTAGTTGTTCTGCTTTAAGCATTATTATTATTCTAGTTGCCACTTTTTCACTTTTTTGGCACTTAACTACTTCCACAATTTTCAGCCGATTTTCACCGTTCAAATTTTAAACTATTCTGCTATTTCTGCTAATGATCGCTATATCTTTTGGTGTTTATTACTGTTATACTTTTTAAAATATTCCACTTTTTTCCTTTAATTTGTCCCATTGAAATGAATGGGAAACTTCTGCAATTCTGCTAAATTTTGCTTGTTTTTGAAACTTAACTACTTTTTCCTACTTTCACGTAGAACAACCATTCAAACTTTAAAATGTTCTCAAATTATTGGGCTATTCAGGAATAAATCAGATTTTTCAAATCTTTTACCGTTTTATTTTATGCCTCTTAAAGTTTTGAGTTGCAAAATTGTGATTTTCAGAAAATACATGCGTTGTTATGGTTGCTATGCACTTGGCTTCCAGTGTGCCACTGTAGGTTTCGCAGTCTTCTCTTCATGTCCGAACAACTTCTTGCTACTTGCTCAATTTTCACTCAACTTCCACAAATTATACATCAAAACGTAGGTATTTTTGCTGGCTTTCCGAAAATGTCACCATCATTGTTGTGAGACTTATAGAATTTTGGCAAATCTCCTCAGACCAACACAAAGTCTCAAAACTCTCCATAGAAAGTCAATGGAGAGCTTGTTCAAAATCACAGCTTGATTTCTGTAATGAGAGGCATATTCGAATCGTCATATCTCCTTCACGAAGCGAAGTTAAAACATGAGGCTTGTCCCAGTATATCTTCAGACACTCCTGACGCTCACAATTCAAGAATTTCTTTCTCACCTATTACCGTTCTGAAATGAGTTAGACTTGTTTGAGGGTAGGAAATTAGTCCTTCGCTCAGATTTCTTCAGATTTCAAACTCTGGAAATGATCCACTTTTTTCTCTCGTCATATCTTTTTGATAGATTTCCACAGAGACCTGAAAATTTCCATGACTGTTCACCAAAGCCTGCTGTCTCTTACGGTGAAAGAATGATATCGATACTCCAAATAGATTTAGAGTTAGAAAGCGTTGTTTGAGGGCAAGTCAAGGCAGATTTCGCTTGCCTCTACTCAGTTATGGTGCATTAGAAGTCAAATATCTTCAATAATTCATATTTTAATGATAAATTGTCAACACTTTAAGATTCCCCATCTCTTCTGAACAAAGCGGTGTAAGAATGACTGTTCTAGCCCCTACGGTTAGGAAATTATGGCCATTTGTTTGAGGGGAATCCTCACTATGAGAAATTCACTGCAGAAATCCTGTCTCTGTGCTCTGTGTGTGTAAAACGGCTGCACCTGTTTTGGCGGAAAAAGTACACAGCCTCTCTGATTGGTGGATTCAAATTTAGCAGCTCCCAGGCTGCTTGACTGACCTAGAAACTTGATTTTTCTCTCCTGTGTGTGTGTGTGTGTGTGTGTGTGTGTGTGTGTGTGTGTGTGTGTGTGTGTGTGACAGAGAGAGAGAGAGAGAGAGAGAGGAGAGAGAGAGTTTTTATGGGAGCATCTTATTATATGATTTAAATTCAATATATTTAGACTGGTTGACTGAATTTGATCCTGTGTGTATCTCTCTGTGCTTGTGGGACTTTTGCAGCTGTCCATTTTGCTTTTCCAATTTTTCTATTTAAGTTATTACTATTGTGCTAAGTCATAGCATTTGTGCTGCTTTTCAGTATTTGTGCTAAATACAGCATTTCTGCTAAATCATACTATTTCTGCTATTTTATAAGATTTGTGCTAAATACAGGCATTTGTGCTAAATCATACTATTTCTGCTATTTTATAGGATTTGTACTTAATATAATATTTATGCTTAATTATAGTATTTCTGCCATTTTATAGTATTTGTGCTAAAACATAGTATTTCTACTAAACGCAGTATTTCTGGGTAATCATAGTATTTCTATGTATTCCTGCCAGCTCCTCAGGAAGCCAATCCTCTGTGAGGACTGTAATTTTCAAATTGACATATCAAGTCATGCACGGCTTCCCAGCCAGCCAATCATATCTGAGTCCTGGCACATTCAAATTTGCATATTGGGACCTTCATGGCTTCCCAGCCAGCCAATCATATCTGAGTCCTGGCACATTTAAATTTGCATATTGGGACCTTCATGGCTTCTAAGCCCACCAATCATCTATGTCATATATCTCTAATATTTCATATTTTTATTTTAAATGGTCAGCATTTCAAGATTCCCCATGTCTTCTGAATAAAATGGTCTAAGAATGACTGTTTTAGCCCCTCGGTTAGAAATTTATGGCTGTTTGTTTGAGGGGAATTCTCACTATGAGAAATAGACTGCAAAAATCCTGTCTCTCTCTGTGCTGCGTGTGTAAAAGCCTGCACTTAGTGCACCAGTTTTGGCGGGAAAAAGTACACAGCCTCTCTGATTGGTGGATTCAAATTTAGCAGCTCCCAGGCTGCTTGACTGACCTAGAAACTTGATTTTCTCTCTCCTGTGTGTGTGTGTGTGTGTGTGTGTGTGTGTGTGTGTGTGTGTGTGTGTGTGTGTGTGTGAAACAGAGAGAGAGAGAGAGAGAGAGAGGCGAGAGAGAGTTTTTATGGGAGCATCTTATTGTATGATTTAAATTCAATATATTTAGACTGGTTGACTGAATTTGATCCTGTGTGTGTCTCTCTGTGCTTGTGGGACTTTTTGCAGCTGTCCATTTTGCTTTTCCAATTTTTCTATTTAAGTTATTACTATTGTGCTAAGTCATAGCATGTGTGCTGCTTTTCAGTATTTGTGCTAAATACAGCATTTCTGCTAAATCATACTATTTCTGCTATTTTATAGGATTTGTACTTAATATAATATTTATGCTTAATTATAGTATTTCTGCCATTTTATAGTATTTGTGCTAAAACATAGTATTTCTACTAAATGCAGTATTTCTGGGTAATCATTGTATTTCTATATATTTCTGCCAGGTCCCCAGGGAGTCAGTCCTCTGTAAGGACTGTAATTTTCAAATTGACATATCAAGTCATGCACGGCTTCCCAGCCAGCCAATCATATCTGAGTCCTGGCACATTCAAATTTGCATATTGGGGCATTCATGGCTTCCCAGCCAGCCAATCATATCTGAGTCCTGGCACATTCAAATTTGCATATTGTTACCTTCATGGCTTCCCAGCCAGCCAATCATATCTGAGTCCTGGCACATTCAAATTTGCATATTGTTGCCTTCATGGCTTCCCAGCCAGCCAATCATATCTGAGTCCTGGCACATTTAAATTTGCATATTGGGACCTTCGTGGCTTCTAAGCCCACCAATCATCTATGTCATATATCTCTAATATTTCATATTTTTATTTTAAACGGTCAGCATTTCAAGATTCCCCTATGTCTTCTGAATTAAATGGTCTAAGAATGACTGTTTTAGCCCCTACGGTTAGGAATTTATGGCTGTTTGTTTGAGGGAGTCCTCACTATGAGAAATAGACTGCAAAATCCTGTCTCTCTCTGTGCTGCATGTGTAAAAGCCTGCACTTGGTGCACCAGTTTTGGCGGGAAAAAGCACACAACCTCTCTGATTGGTGGATTCAAATTGAGAAGCTCACAGCTGTTTGACTGACCTAGAAACATGCTGTTAACAGCCCCTGTTCACTTGCTGCTGCTGCTGCTGCTGCTGTGTGTGTGTGTGTGTGTGTGTGTGTGTGTGTGTGTGTGTGTGTGTGTGTGTGTGTGAGAGAGAGAGAGAGAGACAGAGAGAGAGAGACAGAGAGAGAGAAAGAAAGACACACACAAAGACCTTTTAGGGCAGCATCTCATTGGTGGATAAAAATATAATATATTCAGACTGGTTGACTGGCATAAACCCTGTTTGTGTGTGTCTCTCACTGTACATTTGTGTATCCATATTTGATTTTTGTGTATTTGGTGATTTGTGTATCCATATTTGATTTTGTGTATCTGTTGGCTGTTCTTTTTTTTTTCTAAATGTATTTTTATTTTATTTTTTCACAGGTGAACAAAAATTAGTTTTGAGCGAACTTAACCATGTTCCTTTTATTCAGCTTATCATTTTACCTTTCCAGTATTTTCACTTAAGTTATTACTATTCTGCTCAATCATAGTATCTGTTCTAAATCATTGTTATTAAGCTATATTGTAGGATTTCAGCTAAATCATAGTATTTCTACTATATTATATTTTTCTTTCTAAATATAGCATTTCTGCTATAGAATAGTGTTTCTGCTATATTATAATATTTGTGCTAAAATGGAGTATTTTTTTGCTAAAACATAGTATTTATATAAAATTACAATATTCATAGTATATTACAGTGTCTCTGGTAAATCACAGCATTTCTGCTATGTTGTACTGTTTTTCTAAATCATAGTATTTCTGTAATGTTTAAGAATGTTTAGCTAAATATATTCTTTCTGTTATCTTATACTATTTCTCCTAAATTCTTGTATTTTTGAGAAGTTATCATGTTTCTGGTAAGTTACAATATTTCTGCTAAGTTCTGCTATGCTATTGTATTTCTGCCAAGTATTATGTTTCCTCTAAGATATTACAGTTCTGCTAAGTTAATACATTTTAGCAAAGTTCCTTTGCTTCTGCAAAGTTTTTACAATTTCTGCAACTTTTCAGCTTTTTCAGCTATTTTCAGCAGATAGCTTCAGCTTTAAGCATCCACACTGCATTTTCGCAGGAAATGCAAATTTTTCTAGTTATTCTAGTTGCCACTTTTTCACTTTATTATTTTTTTGGCACTTAACTACTTCTACTTCCACAATTTTCAGCCGATTTTCACCGTTCAAATTTTAAACTATTCTGCTATTTCTGCTAATGATCGCTATATCTTTTGGTGTTTATTACTGTTATACTTTTTAAAATATTCCACTTTTTTCCTTTAATTTGTCCCATTGAAATGAATGGGAAACTTCTGCAATTCTGCTAAATTTTGCTTGTTTTTGAAACTTAACTACTTTTTCCTACTTTCACGTAGAACAACCATTCAAACTTTAAAATGTTCTCAAATTATTGGGCTATTCAGGAATAAATCAGATTTTTCAAATCTTTTACCGTTTTATTTTTATGCCTCTTAAAGTTTTGAGTTGGAAAATTGTGATTTTCACAAAATACATGCGTTGTTATGGTTGCTATGCACTTGGCTTCCAGTGTGCCACTGTAGGTTTCACAGTCTTCTCTTCATGTCCGAACAACTTCTTGCTACTTGCTCAATTTTCACTCAACTTCCACACATTATACATCAAAACGTAGGTATTTTTGCTGGCTTTCCGAAAATGTCACCATCATTGTTGTGAGACTTATAGAATTTTGGAAAATCTCCTCAGAGCAACACAAAGTCTGAAAACTCTCCATAGAAAGTCAATGGAGAGTTTGTTCAAAATCACCGCTTGATTTCTGTAATGAGAGGCATATTCGAATCGTCATATCTCCTTAACGAAGCGAAGTTAAAACATGAGGCTTGTCCCAGTATATCTTCAGACACTCCTGATGCTCACAATTCAAGAATTTTTTCTCACCTATTACCGTTCTGAGATGAGTTACACTTGTTTGAGCGTAGGAAATTAGTCCTTCGCTCAGATTTCTTCAGATTTCAAACTCTGGAAATGAACCACTTTTTTTCTCTCGTCATAACTTTTTGTTGGATTTCCACAGAGACCTGAAAATTTCCATGATTGTTCACCAAAGCCTGCTGTCTCTTACGGTGAAAAAATGATATTGATACTCCAAATAGATTTAGAGTTAGAAAGCGTTGTTTGAGGGCAAGTCAAGGCAGTTTTGCTTTGCTCTACTCAGTTATGGTGCATTAGAAGTCAAATATCTTTAATAATTCATATTTTAATGATACATTGTCAACACTTTAAGATTCCCCATCTCTTCTGAACAAACGGTGTAAGAATGACCGTTCTAGCCCCTATAGTTAGGAAATTATGGTCATTTGTTTGAGGGGAGTCGTCATTATGAGAAATAGACTGCAAAAATCCTGTGTCTCTCTGTGCTGCATGCACCTGTTTTGGCGGGAAAAAGTGCACAGGCTCTCTGATTGGTGGATTCAAATTCAGCAGCTCCCAGGCTGCTTGACTGAGCTAGAAACTTACTTCTCTCTCCTGTGTGTGTGTGTGTGTGTGTGTGTGTGTGTGTGTGTGTGTGTGTGTGTGTGTGTGTGTGTGTGTGTGTGTGTGTGTGTGTGTGTGTGTGTGAGAGAGAGAGAGAAAGAGAGGCGAGACAGAGTTTTTATGGGAGCATCTTATTGTATGATTTAAATTCAATATATTTAGACTGGTTGACTGAATTTGATCCTGTGTGTGTCTCTCTGTGCATGTGTGTTTCCATATGTTTCCATATTTCTGATTGTGTGACTGTTACACTTTTTTTGCTCAGTTTTTTTTTCATTTAACAAGTACATTTGAAGGACCCTTAGCATGTTCAGCATTTTTCAGCTGTCCATTTTGCTTTTCCAGTTTTTCTGTTTAAGTTATTACTATTGTGCTGAATCATACTATTTCTGCTATTTTATAAGATTTGTGCTAAATATAGTATTTCTACCCAGTATAGTATTTCTGATTAATTATAGTTTTCTACCAAATCATATTACAGTATTTTTGCTTTTTATACCATTTTTATAGGATTTTTATATTGCTTAATATAGTATTTCTGCTTTTTATAGGATTTGTGCTTAATACAGTATTTCTGCTAAATGTAGTATTTATGCTTAATCACACTATTACTATATATTTCTGCCAGCTTCCCAGCCAGCCAATCATATCTGAGGTCTGCAGTTTCTTCTCTCGTCATATCTCAGCGACAGATGTACAAAGAGTAATGAAAATCGCAGTCAAAGTACACCAAAGTCCGCTGATTCACCCAGTACAAGAATTATGCTCCTAGTCCACCTAGTTTTGGAGTTACACGACGTTTTGTAACTCCAAAAACGGCGCTCTTTGCCTCACACCGCGATCTAATTCTGACTGCTCATCACCCTGTTTCCCAAGTGCTCACTGTCTTTCCCAGTGGCGCAGCTGGTAATGACACAGGTCTGCAACCCAAAAGTCGTGGGTTCAACTCTACCTTGGACAACATGTTTTTGCCCTACAAATTAATACACTATCACAGACCACTAATTCATATTCATCATTTATTACAATTCTGAAAACTTTTACCAGCTTTTCTAATATGGACCTCAGATTCTTCTTAACACTCCATGGCACAAATACTCTTCCCTTTAGGCTCTGTGAATGTGTGTGTGTATCAATATTTCTCCATTTTAAAGTATTACTCCTCCATAATTGGATTTCTCTTAAATCAAAGTACTTTTACTACATCTTAGTACTTCTGCTCAATCATAGTATTTCTGCTAAATCATAGTATTTTGCCAAATCATGGTTTTTGTGCCAAATCATCAGAATCGTGTTTATTGGCCAAGTATATGTGCAGACAAATACAAGGAATTTCGTTCCGGTAGATGGTGGCTCTCGAGCACAGCAATGTAAATCTCACACACACACACACACACACACACACACACACACACACACACACACACACACACACACGTATCTATATATACATTACACATGCATACACATACATACACAAAGCTGTGTAAACCAACTATAAATAACTAATCTAAGCGTATATACATAAAATACAGAAATGAAATGAGGTGGAATGAATACTACAGAATGTACATAAGGTGCAGTTGCAGTCTGGCAGTGGGAGCAGTGTGACAGTTCAACTGTTTAGAAGGGAGATGGCGAGGGAAAGAAACTGTTCCTGTGTCGGGTGGTCCTGGTCTGCAGGCTTCTGTACCGTCTGCCAGAGGGCAGCAGATCAAAAAGTCTGTGTCCAGGGTGTGAGGGGTCTGTGATGATTTTCCCTGCCCGTTTCCTGGTTCTTGAGAGGTACAGATCCTGGATGGAGGGCAGGGGGCGCCGATGATCCTTTCTGCTGCCTGTACAGTCCGCTGCAGTCTGCACCTGTCCTGTTTAGTGGCTGCACCATACCAGACTGTGATGGAGGAGCACAGGACAGACTCAATGACTGCAGTGTAGAACTGGATCAGCAGCTCCTGTGGAAGACTGTACTTCCCCAGTTGTCTCAGGAAGTACATCCTCTGCTGGGTCTTTTTGAGGATGGAGTTGATATTGGTCTCCCACTTCAGGTCCTGGGAGATGGTGGTACCCAGCAACTTGAAGATCTCCACAGTCGACACAGGGCTGTCTGATATGATGAGGGGTGGCAGAGTTGAGGGATGTCTCCTGAAGTCCACTGTCATCTCTACAGTTTTAAGAGTGTTCAGCTCCAGATTGTGCTGACTGCACCAGAGTACCAGCCGCTCAACTCATCATAACATTTGTGTTATGTTATAGTATTACTACTAAGTGGAGGAATTTCTAAAATGTTACAGTATATGTGCTGATTACAGTATTTCTGTATAATAGAATTTTGGCAAATCTCCTCAGACCAACACAAAGTCTGGAAACTCTGCATAGAAAGTCAATGGAGAGCTTGTTCAAAATCACCGCTGGATTTCTCTAATGAGAGGCATTTTCAAATCGTCATATCTCAACGCAGCAAAGTTAAGACATGAGGCTTGTGCCAATATATCTTCAGACACTCCTGACGCTCACAATTCAAGAATTTCTTTCTCACCTATTACCATTTGGCCATGAATTGGGTTTGTTTGAGGGTAGGAAATTCATCCTCGCTCAGATTTCTTCAGATTTCAAACTCTGGAAATGAGGCACTTTTTCTCTCGTCATATCTTTTGATGGATTTCCACACAGACCTGAAAATTTCCATGATTGTTCACCAAAGCCTGCTGTCTCTTACGGTGAAAGAATGATATCGATACTCCAAATAGATTTAGAGTTAGAAAGCATTGTTTGAGGGCATGTCAAGGCAGTTTTCGCTTTGCCTCTACTCAGTTATGGTACATTAGAAGTCAAATATCTTCAATACTTCATATTGTAATGATAAATTGTCAATACTTTAAGATCCCCCATCTCTTCTGAACAAAACGGTGTAAGAATGACTGTTCTAGCCCCTACGGTTAGGAAATTATAGCCATTTGTTTGAGGGGAATCCTCACTATGAAAAATAGACAGCACAAATCCTGTCTCTGTGCTGCATGTGTGTAAAACAGCTGCACCTGTTTTGGCGGGAAAAAGTATACAGCCTCTCTGATTGGTGGATTCAAATTCAGCAGCTCCCAGGCTATTTGGCTGCTGCTGCTGCTAGTGTGTGTGTGTGTGTGTGTGTGTGTGTGTGTGTGAGAGAGAGAGAGAAAGAGAGGGGAGAGAGCGTTTTTATGGGAGCATCTTATTGTATGATTTAAATTCAATATATTTAGACTGGTTGACTGAATTTGATCCTGTGTGTGTCTCTCTGTGCATGTGTGTTTCCATATGTGTCCATATTTTTGATTGTGTGACTGTTATACTTTTTTTTTGCTGATTTTTTTTCATTCAACAATTACATTTGAGGGAGCCTTAGAATGTTCAGCATTTTTCAGCTGTTCATTTTGCTTTTCCAATTTTTCTATTTCAGTTATTACTATTGTGCTAAGTCATAGCATTTCTGCTGCTTTTCAGTATTTGTGCTAAATACAGCATTTGTGCTAAATCATACTATTTCAGCCATTTTATAGTATTTGTGCTAAAACATAATATTTCTACTAAACGCAGTATTTCTGGGTAATCATAGTATTTCTATGTATTCCTGCCAGCTCCTCAGGGAGCCAATCCTCTGTGAGTACTGTAATTTTCAAATTGACATATCAAGTCATGCATGACTTCCCAACCAGCCCATCACATCTGACGGCTGAGACATTCAAATTTCCATATTGGGGCTTTCATGGGTTGTAAGTCAACCACTCATCCATGTCATGTATCTCTACAAATTCATATTTTTACTTTAAACACACAACACTTGACAATCCCCCATCTCTTCTGAACAAAACAGTGTAAGAATGACCGTTCTAGACCCTACGGTTAGGAAATTATAGCCATTTGTTTGAGAGGAGTCCTCACTATGAAAAATAGACTGCACAAATCCTGTCTCTGTGCTGCATGTGTAAAAACAGGTGCACCTGTTTTGGGGGGAAAAAGTACATAGCCTTTCTGATTGGTGGATTAAAATTAAGCAGCTCCAGGCTTTTTGACCTACCTAGAAACATACAGGAAACACTGTATGTACAGCCCCTATTTGTTCACTTGCTTCTGCTGCTGCTGCTGTGTGTGTGTGTGTGTGTGTGTGTGTGTGTGTGTGTGTGTGTGTGTGTGTGTGTGAGAGAGAGAGAGAGAGAGAGAGAGAGAGAGAGAGAGAGAGCCTTTTTATGGGTGTATCTTATTGTGTGCCTACTGGTGGTGGTCAGAGGGGCCGGTGGCGCCAGTGTCCAGCAGCCTCACCTCTGTCAGTGCGCCCCAGGGTGGCTGTGGCTACAACGTAGTTTGCCATCACCAGTGTGTGAATGGGTGAATGACTGGATATGTAAAGCACTTTGGGGTCCTTAGGGACCATAAAAGCGCTTATATAAATACAGGCCATTTACCATGTCCATATTTGTAATTGTGCAAGTTATTACTATTATGCTAAATTATAGTATTTCTGCTACTTTTCGGTATTTGTGCTAAATACAGTATTTCTGCTAAATCTTAGTGTTATTGCTTAATTATATTATTTGAGCAAAATCATAGTATTTGAGCATATTCTTTCTATTTGTGCCATAGCATAGTATATTTGCTGAATTACAGCATTTCTGCTATGTTGTAGTATTTGTCCTAAATCACAGTATTTGTGCAATGTTTAGGTATTTTTGTTTAAATAAAGTATCTATGTAATCTGGTACCATGGTTGCTAAAATCCTGTATTTCTGAAAAGTTATCTTGTTTCTGCTAAGTTACAATATTTATTCTAATTTCTGCTGCTAAGTTCTGCTATGTTATTGTATTTCTGCCAAGTATTATGTTTTCTTTACGTTATTGCAGTTCTGCTAAGTAATTACATTTTTGCTAAGTTCTTATGCTTCTGCAAAGTTATTACAATTTTTTGCAAAGGTTTTACAATTTCTGCAACTTTTCAGCTTTTTCAGTTAGTTTCAGCTGACAGCTTCAGCTTTATAGCATCCACACTGCATTTTCGCAGGAAATGCAAATTTTTCTAGTTTATTTTATGTTTTTTTTAATGGAAAAAAGTGCCAAAGGGAGAGATAAGAAAAAAAGAGATTGTTAAAGCCTCAGGCCCAGAAACTTCCACTTGCTAGAGAAAAACATGCATTCTGTGACCAGTTCGGGAGGGTTCTTTGAGGTTGTGAAAGTCACTATTGTGAAACTGGTCACAGAGAGGTATATGGTGCTGCTTGGACACCAGTTGCTGCGGCAACCAGTAGTTGGAATGGAACGTGCTGACTTCTTTGCAAATATTCGCAAAATATTTGCCAACGGTAGTGAAACTGAAAAGTGCAACACACACTGGAAACGAAGCTGTTCACCTTGAAAGTAAAAGTTTTGCCTCTGTGCTCGAGCCATCATGTTTCTAAAGTTGCAGCTTTTACATTAAACTCAAGCGGCCTCCCTTTTCAAGTTTTACTACGACTAGTGTAGTAGTTTGTGAGATTTTCCACATATGTCAGTGTCTTTATTCATCTACAAGTGACTGCGACAAACAGTTGGGAACCAAAGCAGCATCATCTTCGTCACTACTTTCATCGAGTGACCGCCAGTTACCTCCAGAAACAACTCAACAGCCATTCAGGGAATACACATTTTCCTTCTTGACTGGAGGTTTATATATTTACTACATATATACATAGGTTTGCTTTTATTTGCTTTAGGGGTTTCACTCCAAATGCCCTTATTTTTTGTATTTTTTGTAGCTGTATACTGTTTTTGTTTTGAGAAGATGTTATATAAAGATTATTTTACAGTATTACTCACTGAAAAGAAAACAGCAGATCCTAGCAGCATGCAGCGACACGTTTGCCCTTTCTAGCAAATCTGTTTCACTATCTGCAATTACACAATGACACACACACAGAGAGCAGTGCAGAGGCAAGATTCGCTCCATGTCTCCCAGTCCTGATCCCAGATGCGGGGACCTGTAGCAGCCTGTTTGAAACCAAACCAGCTTTATAGGGTAAGAGAAATAGCTCAGGGTGTACAGGCAGGGCCAGACTTATCCCAACCTCAGCCAGACACCTCTGGTGTCTTTAATGGCAACTATACGGATCAGAAGAGTGAGACACTGATATGAAGTGGCGGCAGGTTCAACTCAAAGTCGCTTCCATTTGCACCGTTAGAGACTGGAAAACATGGATGGCTTTATATAATCATATACACATGCAGACGCACACTCCATACGTCTGATGTATGATGTATGATCTTTTATGTATCTGTTCAAGTCACTCCAAGTCATCCCATCTGTTCTTAAGACTGTTTGCATCTGCATGTTTACACTAAAAGAAATGATGTCAAGTTGAACTGCATTTGTTTATCTTTTCTGGCGTCATCTCCTGAACTTTACTCCCCCATGCTTTGCTCCCTGTTCCACAGATTGAGTTCATGTTTTTGAGACACGCTGGTTTTATATGAAAGAAGCAGATGAGGAAAACATCTTCAGCCTTTACTTGGGCAGATCATGTTCTCTTACACTAGCTACTTTGGATTTTAAAAATAGCTTAGTTTGAAGGTAAGTGGAAATTAGCACTATAATTATAATATAGAGTTGAGATATGAATCAGTAGTTAACTGTATCAAGTTGCAAAACAAGTAGAAAAAGTTACAAAGTATCAGATTAAGTGAGAAACTAAAAAGTTGCAGCTGGTTATAATAAAATAGCTGCTGTTCCCGAACATTTTTCGCTTTGAACCCTTCACGGTTAAGGATGTACTTCCTTTTACATCTTCTTAAAGCTTTTTAGTGACCTAACATAAAAAAGGTTTGTTTATTAACCTTTATGTTTCCTATTTTATTGTCTTGGGTCTTTTGAAATTGATTAAAAATTCAATTTTGTGCCCAAAGTAAGTTTCTTTCAGAATAATACACTGAATTTATTTTAAATTCTTCTATAAGATGTATCACGGTCCACAGAAAAATGCGACATTTACTGTGGCTAATCTCAAATAATCTCTCAACTTCATCAGGTAATACACAGAGTCAGTTGTCCATGCTTTAGAGTCTGACCATGCCTTTCTGTGCTATCATAGCCAAATCTTATTTCTTGCTGTGACAGTCAAAAACATCCTGAAAGAATAAAGGATGACTCTTATTGCCCAATCACTATCGGTGTTCACATTATGAGTCTCTTAGTTGATGATTTATTCAGTTGTGGCCACATGTGTTGGGTGTCAAAGGAAGCTAAAAATAAAATAAAATATATTTCCTAAAATATCAATTGCTAAGCAGCAGATGCAATTTGGCCAACACCTACAAAAGTAAACATCAAAACAAAAGTGCATGCATACTTCCTGTAGTCTTTGGAAAGGAAAAAAAACCCCTCATGTAAACAATTTTAATCATTGCCTTGGTCTCTGGGTCCGAAACTATCTCCCAGTGACTGCTTGAATGGAGTTGCTTACTCTGTAAATACAAGGGTACAGCAAATGTGAGGGATACACTATGTGTTTTCATACATAAATACACCCTGCATGCCTGTAACCATGTGTTAAAAGTGACTTATGTGCATTAGGTTGCATGTTGAAATGAGCCCACATGCAGAACAGTAGAACTCAAGATGTGCTCCAGGAAGTACGGGTGAAGGGGGAGACATGAGCACACATATAAAAGGTAATGCTTCTATGTACCCCTGTGGACATCATTGACTCTCAGCATGACCACTGAACCCCCAGGGTAAGGGGTCAAAGGCTATGGGGCAAAGAGGTCATGACTGATCTCCCCTCTCTTCCCCTTGAGGGACAGACATAACATAAAACGTCTCTATTCATAATGGTGATTCTCTGTACTCATGCTACTGCACTTTGCTGTAACTTGCTGGCTAGTGGCACAAAGCTGACTGCTTATGGAGAATGTGAGGCTGCGAGATGTGTTTCTAACCATATGTGTGTGTGTGTGTGTGTGTGTGTGTGTGTGTGTGTGTGTGTGTGTGTGTGTGTGTGTGTGTGTGTGTGTGTGAGTCCCTAATGACAGATAATAGCAGTTTTGAGTTTGGCAGTGTGTTTGTGAGTGATTACACCTCTGTGTGTTTGTTTGGGTGTGTGTGTGTGTGTGTGTGTGTGTGTGTGTGTGTGTGTGTGTGTGTGTGTGTGTGTGTGTGAGGGAGGGAGAGCGATGGAAAGAGAGAAGTTTGTAGTGTGATAAAGTGACTGTCTAATTGCAGAGAGCCTCAGTGTGTGGCATGTGAGATTGTTCTTCCCCTGTGGCCTGAGGTCTCCTGCAGTGAGGGTGTATGCGCATGAGCGCATGTGCACGTATATGTGACTGCACATGTTTTGTGTGTGCCTAACTGCGATGAATTTCAACTGCCTGCTTCAAGTCTTGGCAGGCTGCCTGAGCACCAGGGACCGAGTCAACTATATTTCATGCTCATTCAGAAAAAGGGGGAAAAAAAGAAAAAGAAAGAAAGAAAAAATGCCATACATTTTTACCCTTAAGTGATTCTCTCAGTGCTTTAGTCCATTCCAGCTGTTTTCTGTGTATATGTGTGAATGACTGTGTTTGAGGGAAATGTTGGAGAAAACTGAAAAGGCTCCAGACTAACTGTTCCACAATGGCCCGCATTGTTCTAGTGCTATAATCAGAGCGGACATGGAACTTGGCCTGGAGACCAAGAGGTCTCTGCAGCCCACGACACAGCTGCTGGAACCCAGATTCACACCAAATCCCGGACTGGAGAGTGAACACAGGGGGTGTAGGTGGTGAGAAACATTGGCTTGTGTTTTTATTCTAAGATCTAATCCTTGCCGTTGTTGTCTGTGTGTTTGCGTGGGGGTTCAGATATAGTAGTCATATTGCCTTTATTGCAGAGGTTTTTATATGCCTGTCAACTCAATAAAAACAGTGTTTAAGTGCTAGCTGCTTCCGTGTACGGAGATTTCCTTTGAGTTCTTGAAAATTCAAACACTTAAAAACAATGAAAACAGTACTTGAGGAAATACACATATTCGGTCCTTTTAAGCAGCCTCAAAGTTTTTCTGGAAACAAGTAACAAGATGTAATCTAGTGATTAGTGTCCAAGCACAAAGGTAAATTGACACAAAAAATAACTCTGATCAAAATTGTCGTGAAATTGTATCTGTTCATTGAGACAAACTGTAATGGTTCCAGTTTATCAGAATTACAACTTCCACTTTAGGGCGTAAGCTGGGCTGGCATTAGTCACTTATGAGTCAGTTCAGAGATTTTTATTGTGAAAAGAGCCTTTAAGTTCAAGATAAGAAGTAGATGAGAAGATTGATACCACTAGAGCTCCAACATGGTTGGTTTAGCTTTGCATTCTGAGAGGCAGAGGAGCATACCTGGCATAACAGTAGCCAAAGTTCAAAAACCTCCGCTAATGAGTGCTTTATATCTTTATTTGTTAGTAAAGATGCCATTTTTATAAAGTTTGGGATAAAAAGCTGCTTTATTCAGTGTTATTCTGTGTTTCTATTCCCCTTCATGTCTGGCAGGAAACGTCATTGTGCCATCAGGATAGAGATTGTTTTTCTGGTTATTAATAGGTGAAACAAAACAAGTGCAGTTGCTGGTAAGCAGATTTGTGAAGTTTGGAGAGAGCCAGCTCCTTCAATAGCTGTTTATTGGTGAGGCTGTATTGCCTACCTGCTCTAGCTCGGTTTCCGTTGAACTATTCCACTAATACAAACAAATCTGCATTTTGTGGTCATGCCCTTTGTAATGCTGAACTTCTTTTTCCTGCAGCCATTGTTCTTCACCACAAATGAAAGGTTAAATGCATGCAAATGGCCGAGGTTTATATATACATATGTGCTGAAACAAAAGTGTTTTTTGCAGAACAGAACATGCTTCCACGCTCAGCACCAGCCCCCACATCAAGCTGTCTGCAAACGCTCTAAAATGTCATATGATTAGAGGGCAATGCAGTCCCATTCCCTTCTATTCTCCTCTGCATGTGTTTACATGTTGATGTAAACATCTGCACTTTTCCAACTGTTCATTTGACATTTCTTGAGCATCTGAAACCTTAAAGGACTCAAACAGTTAAATTGTCATGCCTCTGTCACCACAGCTATTGCTGTTGTTGTTATTCACTTCGACTTCCTTTATCACTGCTGTTTCCTGTTTTCCTGTGTTAGATTAAAAAAATGTTAGTGATTAAATTCTGTTTTTCTGCTTGGAGGTGAAATGACCTGGTTCAAAAAGAAAGAAAGTGTCTTCGGGAGATCTCCAATCTGCAACATTTATGCACAAAGAAACAAAAACACCGAACTGATGGTGTTTGCAACTTTCTTGCATGATATTATATACCTGTTTTGAGCAAGCGTGAGCTAACTTTCAGTGTTGTATTTGCTGTTGCTCTGTACATATTACTTAGTACAATGTTTGAGCAAGACTGATGAAAGATTGAGCTTTCATCAACCGCACAGAACAGTGTGAAAAAAAACTGTCACTTTAATGACACCTCAATGCCGCCTCACCCTGTGCTTTTTTTTTTAGTTATAATTCAGAAGGGCCTCCCTCGAAACAGCATTTTTAAGTAAGTCTAAAGTATAAGTCAATTTGCCGCAGCAGAGCACCAAAAACAGAGCAGTAACTAATAAGCCAGTGGTACAGCACACAGGGAGCTGGTACTCAAAGTTTTATAAGATTAGACCACAAGTTCTCTGAGCAGAGTTGTCTAATAAGAGGCTTATAATTGGCCGGCAGTCTACCAGTGGTCCAACCACCTTAATGATACAGCTTTCTGTCTCTCACTCCTTTCTTTTATGGAGGCTTGGGTGCCATGGTGCAGTGCTGCTTGATGTTTAATGTGAGTTAGTTTCTGGGGCTTGTTTATGTGAGGTGTGAGATTTATTCCTCTGCACACTGTGGTTTGGTTTTCTTGCAAGTTTGCTTTAGCTCTTTTATGTTTTGTGTTGTAACAATAGAGGTGTTTTAGAAATAAAATTCTTTCTCCCCCACCACCAGTGCAGCTGTGAGGAGGGAGAATTGAGTTAAGGCCCCATGCTGGTGAGTCAGTATTTCCACAGAGCTGCTGCTGGCCCTTCTGGATCCGAGTAGACCTGGCCACGAGCCGTTCATCAGCTAGCCAGGTCGAGCTGGTGGATGGACCGTCACGCACTGTGTGCGCTTATTCGCTTTATGCTCTCATATCTCTAGCCCATGATTAGCTGAGTTTAAAATTAGTTTGCTCAAATTTGTGTGTCATTTAACTCAGTGTGTGTGATCTCAACTTACACACACTGAGTTACACAGTTGCACAGAATCTTGTGTCTGCAGAGTGCAAGTCAAAAAGTAAACCTGATTCTAGCCAAAGAACTGCTTACAAAGGTAATAACATGTTATATTTATTCCATCAGTAAACAATGGAAAAGATGTGTTTTTTTATAGAGTATTTCTTAGTTGTGAGTCTTTTCATGATGACCTGTCCGGAGTGTACCAGCGCCTCCAGCAATAAGTAGATAAGTGATTAAGAGTATATATGTATGGAGTCTTTTCATGGCATGACCCCACCAAGAAATACTCAGATGCAAAACTCCCTTCCTTGTTATTTTAAAACAGCAGTTTAAACAAAAGAGACCTCATGTGTAATAAATGAACCTTGAAAGTGCTGACAGGCAGATTTTGTTACTTTTGGACAGAGTCACTGTGGCTGTTTCTTGTCCTTTTGTTTATCTAAGCTTCATGTTTTACGGACACGTGAATGTTATGGATCCTCTCAATAAATAAGGTGCAAGAAAGCAAATAAGTGCATTTACCAAAATGAAAATCAGTTCTCATAAGGTATCCCATGTTTGTTTTAATAAGGCTAAACTTTTGCTCCTTCACAGAGGAAATGTTTGGAGATTTTTTTTTTCTTTTTAAGCACTGGAAAACACAAGGCGAGGCCCTGTAATAACTCACCACAAGAGATCTGTGTCACGGTATGCTTGTTTCCACTGAGAAACGTCCAGGGAATAATCATCAGGATTACTAATGCATGTTATATGAAAGAGACCTGAAGAAAGACTTTGTCAATGGCAATCACTGTTTTGTCTCTTGTGTGCCTGATCACTTAAGTTACAGCTGTGACCGTCTTCATTCTTCTCACACTCGTGAGGGGACCGTCTCATGCGGCTTGTCGACAGCGTGTTAAGCTGTAATAGTTGCACCATAACTTCTCAAAAATTGATTTGATTCAGGGCTGTGTTTGTCTTGGCCAGGAACTCTCTCTGTGGTTGTGGTCTCAGAGTGGAAAGCAGAGGGCAAGAGGGGAGGAGGAGAAGAAGTTGGAAACACAGTGGAGAGAAAAGCAGAAGAGGGTGGTATTCGAAGAATTATGTAAGACTTCAAACAGGTCCAGTCTGGCGAGGAGCGTTGATTTGAGAGTTGTGGGCCCCTTGGGTCAGGTGGCCTCTCACATAGCCTCCCATATGGTCTACATTTCCCCTCGTTGCCTCCGCCCTTCATCTAATTGCCAGGTAATGTATCGTTGCTCTGGCCTATCTTCCTCTCTGTCACTGTTATTCTTCCCCTTTATTAATGGAAGGCACAGTGGTGTGGTGGTGACGGCGGTGGAGGTGATAGTGGCTCTTGGCTTGGCGTGACGCCACCGAGGGGCCCAGCACTGACACTTTATACACCAGCAGGTTTACCAAGGTGTTCATTTCAAGAGCATCTCCTCTGCTTTGGCTGCTCCTCCTTTTACTCCCTTCGGCTGTGGAAGGTAAATCAAAGCTGGGGATGATACAGGAGACCTTATTCAATCCAGACAGTTGTCTCACACATATGGAAACACAAACACACACACACGTATACAAAACTACATGCTTGTTTGCCTCTGTGCACTTGTGTGTGTAGGTGTTCTCGAACATTCATCAATCCACTTCTTACCATGTAATCCCACAGTGCAGATCGCTCTTTGCCTGTTTGACTCATAAGCAGCCAGGCAGTTTATTTTACAGCCTTTCTGCTCAAGTCGCGGCTAAGCATAACAATACACCAGCGGACATGTGTTTGTCATAAACTGGAAGGCTCAAAATTGCATTACAATCGTTTACACTTTGAACAAAGTTCAAAAAGAATCATTGTACACCACATTTAATTATGCGTTATACTTAATGTTCATAATTCACTAGTGATTTTCCACTGCTGCTGGACACTGGAAGCCTAACTACAGCAAAAACAACATGGGCTAATCAACCTAAGTAAGCCTTTTAGTAACAGTAAATGCCAAACCCTGTTTGTTATGCTCCACAGGCCAAGTCTCTTACTTCAGGGACTCCATGTAAGGGGCTGGAACTCAAATATTCTGAGTTAGTGACATGCTACAGGCATGGCAGTAGCAACGCAAGCCCGACTGAATTTATCAGACCTTTGCGAGGGGCATAAATGTCCATAGGACTTTGCTAACATCCTGTGTTGCAGATCAAGCCAACATTACCGTCTGGTGCACATGGAAGAGCTCAATTACATAACTTAAGACTTTCATTAGCCTCTCTGCTCCATTGACTTCTCTGGGAAAGGTCCAGATGTGACTTCATGAAGGGCTCTCTCTATGCAGAGCTCTGTTCCGCTGTGCCCCCCTTCTCAACCCCCGCAGCTGTAAGCACTCAGAAGAAACCAGGGAGAGAGGGGAGGCTGGCTGAGAGCTTTATTAAAAAAATCAGACACCCCATAGACCCCCCAATCATGCTTCAAAAAAAAAAAAGAGAGAGAGAGAAAAGTTCCAGCCCCACCCAAAGCAGGCCTATGGTCCCCTTCTACCCCATAGGTCTTCTAAAGTAGGCCAATAAGTCTTTTAGCATGTGGTCTCCCTGTCAGCCTGAGGTGGCTGACTAGACAGGCTGCTGCTCCAGGCGCAGGGGCAGGAAGTGGGAGCCGGCCAGGAGACACTCTCTGAGAGGCTGCCCAAGTAAACAACCCTCCCCCTTCAGCACACATGCTCATACACATTTCTATGTGTTTATATGCTCATTTGGATGTGTTTATATATGACTAGTATACACACACACACACACACACACACACACACACACACACACACACACACACACACACACACATATATAATACGTCACCTCCAGAAATTCTGACAAACTTTTACTGGGAAACATTATAAATCTGAATGGCACTGTCTCACTGTTAATATCATTATGGTTTATGGATGACTTTAATTTATTTCAGGCTTTGGTTTTGCTTAGACCACAATGCACTTTTAAGACTGAAACTGGAAATAGCTGAGGGCCTTCTAATCTAATTAATGGCTGTGTTGTTTGATCGCATGTGTGCAAGGCATGAATTTGTACAGCTGAGTGTGCACCACTGTGGAACGTCATTCTAAAATCTTATGCCAAAGTAACAATTTCTACATTAAAGAGGGAGTTTGTTCTACTCATTGCTGGCATTTGATATCCAAATCTCCTGTTGTGTGACTTCGTGTCTGAGTATTATGGCCGTGACGATTTTCCAGAGCAGGGCAGCTGCTTGTGTGACTGTGTTTCTGGGAAGGCAGCGGACACAGGTGGCGAATAGGTTAGGGCTGTGATTTATCGAGAGCTCTTTTGCCACGCATTGTGCTGCGGCCTTCCTTTGGGCCTCAGTCTGCTCTCACACATTATATTGAACTTGTTGCTTGTTTTTCTGTGTCGCTGATAACAATGATGTTTGATTCTCAGAGTGGAAAACCCAGATGAGTTCCTCTCAGAGAACGAATTTATTGTTTCCCCATGTGGAGCTATTGTATAGGTGATTTAGCTTTTTCTTGGGTAGATGTAGACCCCAGGAAAGATGTTGTCTATTGAGGTGAGTCTTAAATCAAAGCTCTAATCCTTAAGAACACATCAATATTATTGTTGGGAACTTTTCTAAGTGGTTCTTCTACGCTGACTGCTTTTTTGAGGGTGGCATCTGTAATGTTATCAGCGAGCAGATATTGGTTATATGCAGGAGATGGCAATGTGAAACTAAAGTAAGACAAATAAGCAATATTATTTAAAATATCAGGTGATTGGCAGTTTATTGGAGATTATTCTGAATACTGTAAACCCCCAAGATCTTCAGTACAACTCTAATGTGAAGCTTAGTTTTAACTGTTATTTATATTTGGTATTTAAGGGTTAAAAATCAGAGTCAGATGTTTGTCTTCAGTTATGTGATGACTCATTCCCTGGATTGATTTGGCATGTTTGCTCAACTGAATCTGTGGCTTCAAAAATACAGAGCTCGAGAGGCCTCGGCTTCACTTTTTTGGAAATGTAAGCAAAGTTTTCAAGGCTCATAAGTAAGGTGTCAGAACACACACCTCTGGACCATTATATTGCTCTGCTTGCCAATACAATCTGCTTGTTAAGTGATGACCTATCAACCTTGTTCCAAGGTCCAAGGTTTAAGGTGTTGTAACACTTTGTCTCTTGTTTTATTTGATAGAAACAAGCTCCTAAAAATCATCGGTGGTTACTCTTGGCCTCTCTGGCTTTTCATTAGCTCTATTCATGTGCAACTCGTCTTTAACCTCAGTGTTTAAAAACTCACAGGCTACACTACAGACCATTACAAACACCAGCTTAGGAGTGTGACTTTTTCATAGCGAGTTGTCCAAACCACACAGCAACATATTAATGACTAACTTGATGTTACAGATAGATCATCTTGTTTTGGTCCTTTTTCAATGTCTTTGTGCTTCTATATGACGATATTTGTCTCAGCTTGTCTAGGACCCTCAACGTGAATGTGCATTGAGGAAAAATTTACCCAAATTTATCCAACTTAACCATTTAATACATCATCTCTTTGCTAATGTGTTTATATTAGCCTAACCGTAGCTCTGTAGCTAGCCACCAGGTAGCATGTTATAAAAGGTAAGCTAGGACAACCTCACTAACCCTACAAGGCGCCATTTCTCTGCTATTTAGCTTTCAATCTTTGTTCACATCCAAATGGATATAAGAGCTGTATGTTTTATTTTTATAGAAAGCTTAAGTCATACGATGGTGTAACATTGGCCGAGCTAACTTCCTACCAATTTCTTATTCCAGTAACCTTGTAAATCCTCTTTTTGATGGATGCCCTTATGATAAGCCTTACTGTAACATTGGGACAACAGCCACACTGATAATTTTATTGGTACTGATAGACTCTGGATAATTTTTAACTCTCATTGGAGTCTCGGTGTTCAATTTTTGGAAAAATTTAGACCCAGAGGTGGCTAATGATGTCAGACTTTACGAGTAGATTTTTTACAAGCAATAAACAATAGTTTTTTTTAAACACTTGACTGAATAAATGTACCTGTATATACAAGTTCAGGAAGATGCCGATATAAAATTGTACAGGTGTGTTAATGTGTAACATGATAAGCACTGTGCAAAGAGTCATAATAACAACAAGTTCTCTGACAAACATAATTTATACAGCAATATTCATTTGGAGATAGACAACATTTGATAACAGCCACTCAATGATGATACCAGCACAAGGTAGTAACAGCAAAACCCTACTGGACCAATCCAACCAGTGTTGTCTTTATTGTTTGCAAATAAAGCCTTTAAGCTGGCAGGGTATGGTATTTTGCATTTTGAAATTGACCTTATAGTAGTCTCTGTTTAACACTTCCACAAGTCATTTTAGGCCAAGTCACAGAGCAGTCAAGTCTGAAGTTTGAAACTTATTTTTGTGGTTTAGGTCTGACTCAAATTTTAGTTTCACTTCTCAGATCCCAACTCTGAACCCAGACACACTTCACTTCTAGTAATAATAATAAGAATTTGACTCAACTGTCTATCATCTTCTCGTAAAGTTTACAAAGTCTCACACAAAAGTGTTTCCCACTGGGCACAAAATGAGTCTGTCATTGCTGATTTAGTAATGCCCTTATGCCAGCATTACTCAAGGCTTCATGTAAAGTTAGGCTTTAATCCTTTTTTCCTCTCTACCTGTGCGAGTGCTTGTCACAACAGGTTAGCAGGTGAAGCTTGAGGGCGAGCACAGTACAGGAGCGAGCTTGACAGGTTTCAGGTCGGCCTTATCTTGATCGAAGACGTGCCTTGAGAAATCTGAGCAGCAGTCAAACACTTCCAAACAATCTGGGTTGTTTTTAAAGTAAAATTCCTCCATCACGAGAAGCCTCATGCATGTTCCTGAGGGAGCGCACTGTTAAATGCATGTGTGTGTTTGTCTTAGACTTACATACGAGCGGGAGAATGCATGCACGTTTGTCTCGTATGTGTGTGTACGTGTAAACGAGTGGGTGTGAGATCTGTGGTTTCTCACAGTCAGTTCTTATCTTCGTCCCTCTGAGTCTCAGCCAGCAGATCATTGTGAAATACACACGCACACAGAGACAGAGTTCACTTTTAACTATTCCCTAACGTCCCAAGGCCAGATACTGTATCTAGGGCTTGTTTACAACTCAAACAAAAAAAAACTTATACAGTCATGGTTATATTAGCAGGAGGGTAACTGAAGTCCAGACGTACTCTCTGTGTCACTCTCTCTTCATTCTTTGTCTAGTTTTCAAACACTGTTTAAACCCTTCTGGCCATGAAAAGGCTTATCTCTTTGCTGTTTCACAATTTTAAAAACTTTTTTAAAGTCAACATCATGTGAGTGCATTTGAGTGTTAGATTGCAGATAGAGATGATCGTCTATGTGTAGTGCAGACTTGGCCTCGGTGCAAGGACTTCCTGTAAAACTGTCACTGATGTCATCTTTGTCTGCTTTTACCTCTGAAAGGCCAGAGTGACTCATAGTTAGCCAACTCTGAGTCTGTCGTTCTCTAATATACTTCTGTAGGTGTAAGGCTGTAGGAGGAAGTTTATTTCTAGGAGCGTGATATGTACGTGTATGTATGTGGGTGGGTGGGTGTGTGTGTGTGTGTGTGTTTGTGTGTGAGGTCATTTAAATCAGTATTGATCTAGTGAGAAACTGAAAACTGCGTTTAAGAAGTGAGAATGAGACTGTTTTCCAGTGTCGCTGTCACCAGAGGAAACAGATGCTGCAAAACAAAACTGAGAATCACGTGTAAGGAAACGTGCTGTTTTTAGCTTTAGCATGGTTCAGTGACTTCGAGCTAACCTCATTCACTGTCTTGTGTCGCACACAGAGGCATAAGTAAAGAGTTGGATATATAGTAACATGTCTTTTCAATATCCAACATGGAGTTTTTACAGACTTTACCTTGAAATAAAACTAAACCAAAGCTCAGCTTTGTGATTAGCTGATGAATATGCTTTATTTTTTTGCACAATTATTTGCTTTTACCTGGAGAGATATTGTGTAATGTGCCTCTTCAGGCATCTAAAACTCATTCAGAGATGGAAAATCAGACTTTGAGTGAGTTACAGATAGAAAAGGCTTGTTTACAATCTACCTGATGATCAGTGCTGCCCTGAGCCCTGCTGTGACCTTCATAAATGTCATAGAAATATTGTGATAAAAAAGCTTGTCAAAGCCATTTAAGCAAGAATCCGCATTTTAATAAAGCAGAGCAAGTGTTGTCCTGCTAATGGAGGCCGCGTTTTTCCCATCAGGCCGTGACGCTGGAAGTCATAAGACAGGAAGACTGAAGTGGTTCAATACTCAGGAGAACTGTGTGTGACTCACTCGGCCCAGTGGACCAGAAATCCAAAGCAAAACAGTGTCAGGTTTGCTACAGCTTCTCTTATTGGTCACTCCTCATCTCCTGTTTCCACTGGGCCAGTGTGTCTCGTTAGGAAAAAGTCATCACCTGTCCATTAGCGCAGAGCTCAGCAAGAGTCTAGTGGCTTTGTGTTTGTTTTTCTGTCACAGTAAGGAGTGGAAGGGTGTGTTTCCACAACCTGTCAGACAGCCATCACCAGTCCTCTCCTCTGAAGCCTCCTCACCTCTCTGCTCCTCTGCTCAACACATGTGTTTTCTCTTCCTTTCTTTAAAAGGTCAAGGGTTGCCACTTTAGCCTGAGGGGAGGAAAAGCACATGTGACACTGGATCCAGACACGGCTAATAGTCATTATTGGGTAAGTAGTATGTCACAGCCTCAGTCGCCTAGATAACAGCAGCGTGGAGAGCCTGGATTAAAGCCACGGGATCAGGGAGTGTTTGTGACTGTTGTCTTTGTTGATCTGCAATGAGTCTAACTGTGACACATACAGCCATAGACCTACAAAGATAAAGCCCGTCGGCTGCTGCGGGCAGCAGAAAAAAGTGCATATACTGTATACTGTATACTGAGATTACAGCAGTGTGATTACCAAAATGGTAACTGTAAAGCAACTACTAAAGCATGAGTTTCAGATAAGATATTTTATGAAATGATTACCCAGAAACATGTATGGTAGGGGAAATCATGCGGTTGTGAAAATAGGTTGATGCTATTGATAAAAGAGGGTGGCGTCACTGCTGTGATGCCATTCTACAAACAGCAATGCAGCTGCTGCAAAGGACATAGTTAATATTGTTTTCTTTGTTAAGGCACTTATCGACAACCTTTTTTTTCCATAGATTTAGGTATTGGGTGTTCCACTTTCTGTGTCACTCGGTGTCACTAATCTGTATTGTTTTGTATTCAGACGGTAAACTTCACAAACAGTGAAATGCATTCACTACAGGCTGATAATAGTCAGGAAGAGATTAGAGGGGGGATGAGAAGGTCCCTTGTTAGCACAAATTATAAAACACATCCCCATAATTAAGTTAAGAATTTCAATATTTAGGAAACCAGACTTTAACTCCCAACAACCCCTTTTGCGAAGTCATGGACAAACAAAGAGCAGAGCTAAAAGTGAGGACAAACAGAGAGGATGACTTTGCATTGCCACTGTATAAGAGCAAATGAGGCCTTTGGCAAGTCTGTCATCTGACAGCAAGGTCAGCGTATGGGGATTGTGACAGACAAACACTAAGACGGCACTTTTTTTCCTGTCATGGTTGGTTTGTCAGAGTTTCACTTTAGAGTCATCAGAGCAAATGGCTCATTATTACTATTTATAGATTTATTTATCTTCACATGGGTTAAAAAAACCCTTGAATACTGTGGAATGTGTTAATTAGGAATTTATGGGTGGCTGTATGCCTGTTTTGTACAGAGTGACAAAGCACTTTCTCCCTCTTTCCAGTTTTTGTGTTAAGCTAAACTAACTACCTGCTGACTACTTTTGCATCTTTATTAAGATAAGAAAGCTTTTCTCAAATTATGCTTTTGATGTCCACGGGTCAGTGTTTTTTGCTGCTGCACATATGATCTCTTTACCGTTTCCTATGCAGATTTCTGAGCTCCCTCTAACCTCCTCGCTCGAGGTTGACCTTAGCCGTTGTCCCACAACACCTGCTGTGCTGCAGTGACACACAAGCATGCACACATGCATGCACACCGCACTGCAGCGACCCTTCTCTCAGCTGTCAGTGTAGATAAAAGACAGTTAGAACATCAGCACTATTTACTCACCTCTTTCTCAAACAAGGAGGTAGACCTTCCTGCGATAACACAATTACAAAGTGTACACGCTCTGACATTCTGTTGCTCAACCCTGCAGGTTAAAGGTGAATGGAGATTGGGACTGACAGCTGAACTACAAACTTGCTTTATCCTGTTTTGCAGGAAGCAATGAGTGAACGAGCTTGGTCTGTGTCACTGCATCGTCTCCATATTGGAAAATTACCTGCTGTTAAGTTTGATGAAGTAATGGAAGCTTTCTTTTTCTTTTTTTCAAAAACATATCAAAGAGCAGGCGACCCCCTCCATCCGCCACCTTCGGAGGTTCAGAAACCCACTTCCTGGTACTTCATCTCAAGGTGCCTCTATGCGTACACCACACAAACAGGAAACAGCCCTCTTTCATCAGCCTCAAACTGCATGCACTTCATGTTCTTCTGAAAGGGTGCAGCAACGAAAAAGGTGTGCATCACTAACGCTCACCTGATTTAGCTTGAGAAGCCTTTCCTTTGAATTCGTTGTTTCTTTGCTTCTTATCTTATTAAAACCAAATACGCAGAACAGTTTTGAAGTGGCAACAAGTTTCCATCGCTTTCATCTTGCTTCAGGCTTGCACCAAATAAGACAGTATGTGATGTTTTATACGCTGTGTGGCGTCTGCAGATACAAGAACACTATGCAACATTGGTTTTGTTTGCCAAAAAGTCCCTTACAAAGAAATATAGAGTATGATATCTTTCAAGTGATGTTAATTAAGTTTTAAGACCCTTGTTTCTTATGAACAAATTCTTGTAGAATTCAAATGAAATGCATGCAAACAGGCTTTTTCAAAGTTTCTAAAAGGGGTAATGCATAGAAACATTCATCTGCAATCCAAGCAATTTTCACTGTGTTGTTCCCAAACAGAACACCCATCTTTGCACAGGTAAAACATTCCATAAAGCCACAAAAAAGAGGCCTTTTAATAAGCAATTACTCTCCATCAGTAGCATTTAAATATACATGTTATATCACCTCATCTTTTTAAGCTGACTCCTTAAGAGCACCTTTGTATAACTCACTTCTAAACAAGCTGTTGCATCGTGGTTGCTGTTGATCATTGCTTTATTTTATAGGAACCGTGAATGCTCTTTGGTTTTGGATGTGTTTTGCACATAATCAAGAACTTTCTTTGCTTTATCGTGGCCACCAGCATGTTTTTAGACCATTTCCAGCTAGTCTAAAATGGGATGGGGGAGTAGGTTGGTGGGTGATGAAGAAGGGAGGGACCTAAGGATCAAGACAAGATTCCACAAGGCCCAGGTTCTCAGGGATAAAGCAACAAGGAAGCCTCCATGGGTCAGCTGTGATGGGTCAGCACCCACCATTGTATGGAGGGAGTTCCTGTTGCTGCTCCGTTTTTTTTGCAATCTGAGAGAATATAAACATGGACAGACGGGAAGTGTCCAGAGACCGAGGAAATGCAGAAGCGGTGCGGATGTTGAGTCGAGTGCATAAAGTGGAAGTTGCTACTGAAATTGAATACCACTCTGCTCACATTAATGGTCAACTTGTGATTGTTATCTGTATTTATTCTCAATGTAAAAACAGTATATATCAAATTAACCCCAAGGCATATTGTGTTGTTTAACTATGACTGCACCGTTTATCCCCCTTTTTACCCGAAATATCCTTGTGTACATATTGATTAGGTCACAACCTCAGCAAATCTGTTTTTTATTCTTGGAAACTTTATGGTAACAGCTCCCCCTGATCAATATTTCTGCTGAAACTAAGTATGCCAGGTCTTTGTGTAATCAAGCCTGCTCAGACTTTGACTATCCCCGGGTCAATACCCCTGGCTGCTGCCTGCACAGCTCACCAATCAACTCGCACCACAGCGAAACTCCCTTTAGTTCTGTATTATGCATCGAAAAAGCACTCACCTGATTTCAGCCTCAAATATAATACTGTGTCCCACTGTTGTTAAAACCCAAGTTTCCAGAGTCTGACTGTGAGTATGATGTTACCAAATGTAACTGTAGTTTCTTTTTCCTTCACATTTTGGGCAAATGGCAACATTTAAAGTATGCAGTATTAATCATTAGCTTCCTCACAGCAATTATTGGATTTTTTGATACTGAAGAAACTTGAATACTGATTAAGCTCTGGAATTGTAAGGTTTTAGAATAAGACAGATTTTTTTTTTTAACTCACATTCATGGGAAGCCCTCTAGAGTTTGAATGGGTACCCAAAACTGAGCATAGACGTGCCCCATATTTGCCCAGTTTCCCAGAACTTTTTACACACCACTCATCACAAAGTTGAACTTTTCAAAAAATACAGGTTTATTGACTTAACTGCAATCAATACTTACAAAAAGAGAGAGAGAGAGAGAGAGGAAAAACAGGTTTTCATATAAACTCACAGAAATTACTGTAGTGAAAAAACATGGCTGGGAAAAAAATAAAATACATTCAACAGTTTTACTTTCTTTGTGTCAGAATTTGTTCACCTTTTCCGAACACTCGAAGGCAACACAGAACAAGTGACTTAAGGAGAAAAGGAAAAAAATAAAAAAAAGTTGTCCTCCATTATCAAATATAAAAAGGCAGAGAGGCCTTAGCTACCTGGAATGTATTAAACGAGGCACTTCCACTGATCAAGCATCAAGAATCCAATTGAATTAAAAGAAGATACTTTCTTCAACTCATTTGGTCACAACTATTGCTTGTATAACAGACTGGGTGACAGAACATTACTGACAGAAAACATTTCAACACAGCCAGCCTCTGAACTGCTAGACTCTGCTAAACCAGTGATGTTACTAATTTTCTTTTTAGCACCCCTTTAAGTCTACCATCAACCCGAGTACTGTAGGAATACTCCTCTTCAAAGTGGGGACAAGAGATCAGAAAAAAATAAAAAAAGAATATCGAATTAATGTCATAACAGTTAGCTACTGTTACTGTCAGATTATTGTAACATGTGCAAGGGGAGGAATGGATACAAGCAAATCTAGTTTAGATGGAAATGCAGTCCAATAAGAGGGAGTAAGAAAAACAAAGTACAATAAATAATCAAAACGCAAAACAGCTTTTTTTGCATTTTTTTTTTTCTTGCTTTAAATTAAGTTTCATTTTGACAAAGTGTAGTTGCAGAACAAAAGTCATTGAAGTACAATATATTAAACTGTGAAAAAAAGGAAAACTGTAGAAGTCTTCACAATCTTTAGATTAATATGGAAGATCATAATTTAACATAAAAGAAAATATATTCTATTGTTCATTATCCAGATAAATACAAAAAACAAAATTAACAAAAAAATGCATATGATCACCAATAAATATGTTCTGATAAGTTAAATAAGCAGTGACACGCAAACCTTCTGTCTGGAAAGGTTCTCAAATAATAATAACCGTAATAATAACATTAATAAAAAATAATTATCAAATAAAGAAAGCAAAAAGGGATGTAATGAGAGTAGAGAGCTCCACGGAGCAGGTTCTAAAGTGAAGGAGATGGGAGGGGAGGGGGACAAGTAAAGTAAAATAGCTTGGAGATCCGATCTTGTCAAGTCATGCGACGTATAACTATTTTATGGGAATGCTGGAATTCCCCAGATCGGTGAAGATGAAGGTGTAGGTGCTGGGGGCAGGACAAAGTCTTGCAGGTTTAATGATCAGTTTGATATCAACTTCCTTCCCAAGGAAAAAAAAAAGAAACAGCCAGTGACCAGCAACAGGAGGAGAGGGGGGGCCATAACCAACTTCCAGTTCAAAGTCCTTCCTGCAGACTCACCCGGTTCAAAATTACATAACACGGGGCTTGACTGAGGGGTAGAAGGAGGTGGGTGGGGGCAAATGAGAAAGAACCAAAACAAACAGTAGTCCATTCACCCTAAACACATGCAGAAACTGCCCAGGCACTTTTTTTTTTCTCCATTTTTTAAAAAAAAAGAAACTATTCATATATTTTCAGGGTCTGTCATTTCTCTCCATTTGTCTTAACTCAGTCTGTAAAAAACGTCTGCGGTGTAGAGCTACAGTTATATTACTGAGCACCCTCTAGCAAGCTCAGGGGAAGTGGTATCATCAGGGAGGATGGCAGGGGATAGAGGGGAGGGGTTGAGGGCTAGTGCAAAGCACTCCCCTTTCCAAGGCCACTTGTGCTGCTACACATTCAAGAATACATGAAGAAGAAGAAAAACAAAAACAAAAACAAGTGGCACCTGGCATAAACAGTCAATTCTTGTTCTCATCATTTTCATTGTTCAGTTTCCTCTCCTTTTTTTGGCACTATGACACATGGCGGGGTACTTTCTTTTAAAACTTGCTGTGCAGATTAAGCGGGAAGAAATGATAGATTTAGCTGAGGGTTCCCTTAATTGATTATATCCTCATAATGCTAACAAGGAATTAACGTGATGTGTAAGGGAGCTTCGAGGGCAGAGGGGAGTTTGAAGGGCAGAGGTAGAGGGGAGTGCCATGTTCTTTGTGTCGTCAAATTTAAAAGTCACTGGTGGATGCGTGCAGTCTAGTCATCAGTGATGGAGAGGCGGCTGAAGATGGGAAGGCGGCGGGTGTTATCCAGCGTGGGGGACTCTGAGCCACACAGGCTGCCACCAGAGCTGCTCTGGTAGCCTTCTTGATCCGACATAGAGTCTGGGGGGCTGGATGAAGACTCCAACATCTGAGGGGACTCCAACATGGGTCTGAAATAGTAAGATGTGCTTGTTGGAGAGGGAGGTGCAGGGGTGTTGGGCTCTGTGCCTACAGGACCGGCATTGAGACTGGGCCCGAACAGGCTGGCCAGCTCCTGGCTGGAATAGGTGAAGGGATTACTGCTGGGCCAGTCTGGGATCTCATCGGGGAAGAACATGGGTGGAGGGGTGACTGAGGTGGGGCTGTCTCTCAGCCCAGCTGAGTTGGAGAAACCGGCAAAGCTGTAGCTGTGCTGCAGCCGAGGTCGCTCCATCTTGTTCATAGAGTTAAGAGGAGAGGACTGCTGGGGAGGTCCACGACGCTCCTCGGCATTGTGGATGAAATGGCAGCGAGGCCCGTATGGGCAGAAACCGATGGTGTGGAAGGTGCGGCACAGCTCAGTTTTGTACTTAGGATGGCGGCTCAGGCTGCGCAGTTCATGGATTCCGTGAGCAAACTGGCATTTGTCGCCATATTTGCAGGAACCGTTCTCCTCAAAGGGCCTGCAGAGCTCTGTCTTGTAACGGCTGGAGTTCACTTGGCTGCTGCTACCGGTGGGACTGGCAGGGCCCAGGCACTTGTTGATGAGCCTCTCGCCCGTCTCGGAGTAGGAGCGGTCTCGCAGGCGGTTCTCCTTGTTGTTGCTGGCATTGCCAACCCCTGAGATGAGTGAGGAGGACTGGTCCGCTGCCTTCAGGCTATTCAGAAATTGGTTCTGGTTGAACTTTGTGCTGCTGACAGAGTGCCGCCGCTGGTACACGCCTCCCACTGAGGGAGATCCCACCGCCTTCCTGTCCAGCAGGGGTCCGGCGGAGCTGGAGATGGGCACGTTGGTGCTAGTGCAAGGAACAGACATGGGATGGGAGACACCCAGGTTGTTGTTGTAGCTGAGAAGTTTGTTCTGCAAGAAAAATAAAGTACAGAAAACACAAGCATTAGAAAAAGTAGAGCGCAAATAAAAAGCTACTTTCAGCAGCTCCCTGATTTTTAAGTCCGATTGCCATCCTGATGCAACTCCTGAAAGTGACTGAACGCTTGTTAGGCCAGCCTATAAACCATTTGTACAGATACTCTCCCTGAATAAATAAATAAAAATGACGGGCACTGTGGGACTGGTGGGGCTACACCTCCTGCATGACTGTTCTTTTTTGGCTCAGACGACATTAGCGGATACAGGCCTATAGAACAGCAGCTGGTTTGGCAAGTTGCCCAGGTTAGGAATGTGTGCGCCTGTATCGTCAATAGGACAGCAGCAGCAGCACATGAGAGGCCTGTGGGCTACCAGTGTGGGCTACAAAGACCCTGCATCATTTTGAAAGAGAAAGAAAGTGGCCAAACATTCTGTGGATTACAAGGGAAACCTGATCTGCTTTCACACATTTCCATACTAGTGGAAATGAACAGTTAGTCATGATTTACATAAACACGACAGTGTAAATGAAATCCAACAAACCCCAGAGGGAGGCTAAAAGAAAAACAAAAACGCTCTGAGAGGCAATCTGACACTCAAAACGTGAAAATGTATGAAAACGAATTGCGCAACAAGTGTTAAGGTGAGACGATGCCGGTAGTTTAAGTAGTTTTATAGGGGCAGAAAGTGGGCTAAAGCCAGCCAAATCTGGTCAATGATTAGCGAGCATGTGGCTGCTTTGAAAGCAGCATTAAAAGTGGCGCAAAAGTGATCTCATTAAAATAAAGAGGACATAAAGCTTTCACTTTAACAGCCGCTGGTTGACTAAACTGCACACCAGCCTCGCAGCATAAACCATATATATTAAAGTTAGCAGATGTGGCGCATGTTGAACATTAAATAAATACACAAGTAAATAAAAACACCATGTTTTTAAATAATTTTTAAATTAACGCTCCCGCAGCGCTTCGGTCCACTTTGAAAGCGCTTATAGCGTAAACCCTCAACAGACGAGGCCGAAGAGAGGAAATAACAGACGAAGCAAACAAATAACCACGCAGTTGAGTCAAAGCGGAATACAAAGCGATAAACAGCAAAACAAAAACAGCCTCCGCGCAGCCGGCAGAGGGCCGCGGGCACGGAGCTCGTCATTCCTCCACAGCGGCTAACTCCCCGCTGCTAACAGGCTAATGTCAGCTCACAAGACCACAGACAGATACACAGAGAAGGGGGTGGAAAAAGTTAGGAAGCTACCTTGTTCATTACTTCGAAGTCGAAGAAAGGCGATACCACGGCTGTGGTCATCTTTGCAGCGACCGGAATCAAATCACAAAAGTAGTTTAAAAAAAAAAAAGAAAGCCAGTCTACTTGTTAGAAAGTTGCTCAGAGCTACTGAACTCTCCCCCTCTGCCCTGCACCAACCCCGACATTTGCTTTTAATCAATCGACTGCAGGGAGGAGCTTCGAAAAACGGGCGTGAACTTTCAGTAACTTTAGTAACAGTAGGGGGAAAAAACCTGCATTGCTTTGTCAGTTTCTGTAAGATTACTCCAGTGCTGGGTGAGCTTTGAATGCCAAACAGTCTTAGGCTACCAGTCAGGAGGGACAACGCACTAAAAACAAGTTTCTTTTTCTCTTTAACTTGATCGGAGAATCTGAACTGTGGGTTAGATTTGTTAAAAGTTGATTTTGTTGGAGGGAAAAGTGTCTTCAGTTCATAATTAAGCAGTTTAAATATATTTATATCAAACTAAAGTCCAATCAGAAGCCTTCAAAGTCATGTGAATAGGAGTAGTGCAATGGAAATCTTGTACTTCTGGAGTTGTTTACTGTATTATCCTCGGGGTTTCAGCTACCATCCACTACTCTGTAATTAATTTACTCTTAATTGCTGGACTGTAACGTCACTTGTGGGACTTTCCGGTGAATTCAGGCACTTTTAACTCTTTCCCGACCACAGCTATTTCACTGTTACAGCATTCTACTTCCAGCCACAGCTCATTTGTTGTTCATTACCAGCAGGTATAAAACTCCTCTTCTGAATTGAATATGTGCATGTCATTTCATCAGGTACTGTAGGCGACAATCTGATACATGAGTGATCTCACTAGATTCAACCGCACTGGCGTGACAGACTACAGAGAGTGAAACCCATACAAATGTATTGTGGCTCATCTTGCCCACCCCCCTTCATAAAGTCTATGACATCGGCCATGTGCAGGCCCTAATGTCAGGGTTGGGTTGCAGTAGAAAAGGAGAGGAGGGAAAAGAAAAGCGGGGTTGAGGAGGAGGGGGAGAAGAAAAGAAGCTGTTAACATACAGAAAACAAGAAGTTGGAGTATGGAGGAGGGGATGATGGCGTGAGGGGGAGATTTATGGGGGACGTTTATTACTACACAGCATTGCCCCCAGGGAAGTGAGGGAAGAGGGGTGGGATAGAGAGGCAAAACATTCCCTTTCCCCTTCCTCTTCTTCTTTGCCTATACAGGAGCCATGCAGGGGGAGAGTGGGGAGGTGGAGAGCTTTGTCTTTCACTGCTAGCAGCCCTGAAGGAGGCAGGGAAGTTGTTTTTGCACTGAAATGTTGAAACGAGCTGAAATAGAACAGGCCAGATTACACCACAGCTTCTCAAGCAAGTATCTGACTAAGGCCTCATGACCTGACCTTTTTGGAACTCAAACATCCTCTTCGCTATGCATTAAGAAAAGTAGATGCAAACACCCGGTTACCCTGGACCTTGTCAGTGAACAGCAAGGGTGTGTGTTGGAACATAAAAAAAAGAGTTTTACGAGCCAGGCCTGTGCAGAGCAATCTCCCCCTGGAGTGTTTTCACAGACGACAGGGTGGGATGACAGACTTGCTAGAAATCTCGTCTGCAGTTCAAAGGGCCTGTCACTGATTGATTAAGTGGGCCAGATCGATTGTCCCTCTAAGGGAGAAACAGAGCGGGGAAGTAGAACGAGAATCACTTTTTCCCGCCCTTTTCTTTTCATTTTGCAAATGCAAAAATCCCAGAGCTCGTGTGGGAATTCATAATATGCAACACAAGTGAAGAATACGCTCATGTAGCTGTGATGCAGGAGTTGGAAATTTCACTGTAGATACTTGCAAGGATTTAAAGCGCACAAGGACAGCAGGGCTCTAAACTCAAAAACAAACTACCCACTGACTGATGGAAATGCCTTCATACTGGACCTTGGCCTTAAGAAGCCTCATACAGTGCATTTGTTTATTTTTAATACTCTCAGATATATCGTGCCTGCTGATATTATTGTGTGACTCAGTTGTCCTTCCAGGTTTAGGAGGAGGCACCTGTTTCCTGCCAAAATGAAAATATATAGAAAAAAAGTCAGCCTGCTGTGCTCTCAGGGGATTTAGTCAGATGCTTTAAAAATGGAGACAGTAAACCACTGTAATAACTACTGACAAGACTTTAACACAATGCATTGCAAAAAAACTGCATTATTTTAGTCTGGACTATCTTTCCTTTAAAAAGAAAAAAGGATCTCATAAAGAGTTTGAAATCCAAATATTTTCTGTTGTCACAAATGACAGAAATCTTGCAAATAAGGTGTGTAGAAGCATCATGACGTTTTCACTGACTTCCAAAGGTACAAACACAAAAGGCGCAATCCATATATCAACTTCTCTGTCAGTATTTTCCTCTTACTGTTGAGTGAGTTGAGCTCTCTCTTAGGAGACTTGATTTCTGAGGTTTTGTGCTCTCCGAGGTCAAGGCTGTCCTCCTTGTTTTTTTTCCCTCCAGGCTCTGCTGGAGCTGGAGTCAGTCACTCCTCAGCATGTGCTGCGTCGTTTGATTTCTGCCTCCTGCGCCGTTGACTTTGATGACCCCAAGCTCAGAAGGGAGGATGGGGATTGAGCTTGAGGTCACTGATAATGTTTAAGTGGGATGACAGGATGTTAAATTTTTCATCTATCAGTACTGGAGATGAAAGAAGTCATGGAGGAGAACAACAAATAAATGGGAGGTGACTGTTGTGGCAACGATTTGCTGCAGTTCCCCCCTGCAGCCAACAGAGGGCAAAGTTCTTCCGCTTCTCTCTCCTCTGGTCTCAGCATTTCCTATTTAACTCCTCTATTTTTGTGCTGTATTTTAAGTCTTTGCACGTTTGCCTAAAACATAACTTTACCTCAACAGAAAAGTTCTACATTGAGTGGGAATTTCTAAGATTAGACCAGCAGGTCAGCTCAGTCAAACACAGCTCATTCGTTGTGCGGCTTTGAGGTAATTTAGTGCTCAGTACAAACTTGTGAATTGTGTAATCAGCCTTTCCACAGATACACTAACACTGGCCTTGTGTGAAGCAAAGGGACTTATCAGCTACAAAACTCACAATTACTCAAACTAGTATTGTGGTAATCTCAAACCGTGCTGCACCACATCCCAGTTAAGGTGACCACAAGCTCATTAAACAATGTATTAAAGAAGAAATAAGTAGTATTTTTACTTTTTACTGCTGCATGGTGCATAATGTGTATTCCTGGACTTGATAGGGTTGTTGATGAATACCAGTCACTTAGTGGTTTCCACTTAGTGAGATTTGTGCCTCACTAAACAGTCATCCCCCCACACACTTGCATTTTCAATTCCTTAATATTAAGGTTATTACTGTATATGCAGCTGTGAGCGGAACATCTCTGCTTCGCAAGAAATGTATTTTCAGTTTGTCGCTGGCACATCTTAGTTATTTCTGCCAGTTATGGGAAAACAACCTTTAAGAGCTTACCAGGGCCGCTGTAGGTTAGATTTGAGAAGAGGGGACATAGTCAAGGTGAAAAAAAGGTAGTTGCCATTTGTGTTGTAGTTGTGTTGTATGTTTTCTTCTAAATAGAAGAAAAACGTACAGATTTCCTTAAAATGCATATTTTTATGATAGTCACAAGCATTTCCTCAATGCTAAATCCAACTGCAAAGTGTGTGTTTTTTCAAATATTAAGGACTTTATTTGTTATGTTATTAATGCTTAAGTAAAGGTAGTTACAGTGTATCAAATCAATGTTCAGAAGATGGTTATATTAGCATAATTTTTTTCTTTCTTTTTAAATAACAAATGGAAGGTGACCTTTATTTGAGTACTTAATCCTGAGGAGGAGACACTTTTAAGTGCTGCATTTAGCTGTAATTTAACAACATGTTATTTTAACCTCAATTAGAATATACTGAACTACTTCTTTACTATAAATATGTGGAAACAGCTCTATTGGAGTACATTTGTCCTCTGAAAAATAAAAGTGGAAGATAAAAGAGTTTAAGATGAAAAAAACAAAACAATGATTTACGCAGTACATTTTTTTTTTTTTTACTACTGCAAATGTACTGCAGGAATAGAGTCAGTTGTGTTTCTGCTTCTATTAAAAGTCATTGCTTACTCAACAACTTCCTTTTTGTTTTTCATCAGGACAGCTAATCACTCTGCTGACTGTTGAGTAATCAGTGGTCAAGGATAGTCAAGTTTGAGCAAAAAAACCAAAACAAAACAGACTTTGATTCCTTGAATATGCTGTCATGTGTGATCTCATATTTACTGTGATCCTGCACGGGTTTTGTTTCTGTATCCACTGCCCACTTCCAGTTTGTGTGATCCTGTCCTTGTCTGTATAAGCCTTGACAGCCAGGACACCATGATTGCTTCCTTTCATGTTTCATGGTATGTTTGCCAAATTCATATGGGAGGACTGTGGTCATCATGCAGGGTGAACCTAGCCTCAGAGGAAGAAAGTTTAGGGAGAGAGAAGGATTGAGGGAAGGAGGAAAATAAGAACAAGCAGCGATTAATTGTCCATAAGAGTAGCCACAGCATTGTTAGTGGTAAACCGCCAACTGCTCTTGCTGATCTTGTTCCCATGAATCGCTCCAACATGCCCATCCACTCACTTCCACTGCCCTTCATCTCACACTGGGTGGGATGCGGCATCAGTGCTAGCCCTGGCTCATTTTGATGGCTTTGACACGTCACAGCATTACATTCATGACCGGAGTTCAAAACAAACACCATGTTGGAAATGTGAGTCTGTGGTTCCTTTGCTGCCAATTTACAGCGAAATAGGAGAAGAAGAAGAAGAAGAAGAAGAAGAAGAAGAATGATGTTTTGGTAAATGCAAAGTCGCAAAAAATAGCAACAAAACAAGAGAGTGAGGGGTCAGCGTTTAAAGAAGATTTACTGCCCAATTCTCTGTTGACACGCCAATCTCTAGAGGACGGTTGTATTTAGAACGAAAGGCTGGCTTCCGCCTCTGACTTCCTGACCTGCGTTTCCTGAGGAACAATCTTTCTGTCTATGCAGAGGGCTCATGGGAAGGGATAGTTTGGTTTTCCACACACACATTGGGGGTCACGACAGATGAAGCCGAGGTCAAAGCCATCAAGCTACAGAAATGAGTTGATGACCACAGCGATGTGATGCATAATGCATTAAACTCACAGTACAACGATGGCACTTAGGCCAAAAAAGTTAGGGACGGAACGATGAATCATGGTGATTGTTGTGACCAGATCTGACCGGACTGGACAGACCTGACCCTGGCCCAGGTGTCATGACCATGCAGTGGACGCTGAAACCAGATATTCCTCAGCTCCTCACTCAACACTCGCAAAAAATCAATGGGCTTTGTATAATGTTGGAACAGTGGAAAGCATTCTCTCACCCCAAAAAAATCCTGCCCTTGTCCCATCTGTCTCAATTCTGCAGCTCTCCCAGACCCCACAACCAGCCCTGTGTGGTCACTCCTGGACTAGAATTACAGAGTCCATGTGTCCGGACTCTGGACAGTATACAGAGTCAACCGCCCGTGTGATCCTACCCACTTTCCTCACATGTTATCCCTGCGGTTTTGTTCAATTCGAATTTTGACAACTGCTCGCCTATCGTGAATGAGCGTTGAAGTGCGAACTGATGGTTTTCATTAAACGATGTTGAGCTGTGAGAAAAAGATCCGTTGTTTGTGAGCCGTCCTCAGTCGACCCAGGGCATATGGCGATGTCAAATTCCTCATTGTTGTAGGCGTGTGATGATTTATTGTGAAAAACTGCGCTTTTATTGTTGCTGCAAATCTAGTTTGATCCTTTTTGGTGCCTGTGTTTATTGCCAGTAGAATGCTACAAATGACAGCTATTTGCAGGCTACTTGATGAATACAATCAGAGATGTTTATGGGTTTAAGACAATTTTTTTTCCTGTTATTATCATTGCAATTAATACAAGCAGAAAATAAAAAATGAGTACATACATGCAAGCAGAAGAGACTAATTAGACAGTAGATGCTGATAAGAGAGGGAAGCTGAATGAGAAAGGACAACAAAATATAACCAGCCTAAGGAGTTAACGATTTAAGTTAAGTTATAGCATTTTCATGGCATATTTCTAATATTACTGCTAAACACCTGTTCATATGATATAGCCATCATACACACATCATAAGCTAATAAGGTAAGTGTAAAGAAAACTGTAGGTGCGCATCGGATGCCTGCACAGGATTTGGGAGAGCAAGTGCAGGTGTATAAGTATACACTGATGAGACTGATGACTAACTGGAAACGGGTGTGGCAGACTAAACACAGGTGATACTCTTGAGGGCAGGGGAAACTATCACAGTGGACTAAAAGCTCAAAAAGACAGGAAGTAAAACATACACAAAGATGAATAACAGAGAAAATGACTCAACACAAACGCTGTAAAATGACAAACATGAATGATAACAAAACACAGGAAATGACTTAGCATAAAAGATATAAAAGACAAGCAGTAAAAGACCCCATGAATCACAAATGATGACTTTCTAAATAGCGCAGTTATTATTATGTATGTATATGTTTCAAATATTATTGAAACATAATAACCATGTTTCCTGTTTCCAGGCCTTTTCCTAATTTATAGAGCTGGAATTCAAATACAGAATATTTTTATTATATAGAATTCTTGTACCTGCATGAAGAGCACAGTTTGGTTTTGAGTAATAGTTTAGTTTTTTTCCCCACAGTGAAAATCACATTGTGTTGTACAATGTGGTGTTTTATCTGTTTTTGTGTGTTTTCTTTCATCGCAGAATGCTGAGGTCTCAGGGCTACTATGGTTTATGAGGAACCCATGGGTAGTGTACCTGATCAAAATATGATAGCGGGACTCTGCTGTAGTCTTGAGAGCCACAGGTGTTTAAGCATCAGTAGATTATTCCTCGGTTAAACTGCACCTTTGCATGTCCTCCTGAGATGATTTTTTTTACGTCTGCTCACTGCTTCTCCGTGACCTGCCATGAGTCCCACATAGTTACGCGAGCCAGTGAAACATATCAGCTCTCAGTTTAATGGAAAATGAAGAGGAAATGAGCAAAACTCAAGCTATGTGGATAAAGATCAAGGAGCCTATGGCAAAATGATTTCCTCAGACAAAGGCACAAGCAGCATTTCGCTGTTCTCCAGAATACGTCACCATCTTACCTCTTTGATTATAATTTGGCAAAAGCGTTCCCAATCACTCAACAAAAACAGCTTAGGGATTTGGTGTGATTGCTTGGAGTCCAAACACGGCGTAGCCCAAAATAGAGTTTGATGTCCAAGATGAGCCTAAGTGGCTTCTTTTTCCTCCCCCCGCTTTTTTTTTCTTTTTCAAAGAAAACAACCCTTTGGGTCTTTGAACTTGTCCAGTCCAAATGCCCCCAACTGTTCCCCTCTCTGCCTCTCTTTATCCTCTCCCATTCTCAGACTGTCTTCTTTGCTGGCAGTGAAAGAAAGCGCAGCTGTGTGGAGTCCTTTCGGCTGAATGAGAGAAATCAGCCTATGTGGTTGACTTTCCTGGCCAAAGCTACTATTCTGTGCTGCCAGGGCCTAACAGAGTAGCTCCTGGGCTCCAGCCACTTGCATACAACAGGACAATGGGGATTGTCCTGCGGCCATATAACACACAGGGGTCCGTTTGCTTCAACAGGTCGAGGTCTGGGACCAGTGGGGGAGCTGATGTTAAACACTGCTATCTCAGCATGTCATTTTCCCCTTCCTTCCTCCCTAAAACAGAAAGCTACATTTCCAGATTTTCTCAAAATGAACAATAAACAAATGCCATTTTCTATAGAACTATATATCTTGTTTCAAGGAACTGACACTAATTTCACAAAGAATTCGTCAGACATAAGAAACTAATTGAGAACAAGTGGAATTACTTCACCCGGTTGGCATAGATTGCCTCTTCTTTTACATACGATGAGATCCAAAGTCTGAATATGAGGCTAAATTACTTGTCAAGACAGATGTTTATTGTAATTTGACCAACAACATGTGTGTCAGCAAGTTAGCCCGGTTGTGATTTGGAGCTTTAACAAGCACAAACTGGTATGAATTATGCACGGAGCTCAGTTTTAGCTTTTGTGAGTGGTTTTGATGTCATTAGAGTCGCCTCTGAAACATACACAGCAATCCTTTTGTATGTTTCCAGTAAGTGTCACATCAGGCCCAAATGGCAGCCCACGTGACTGTCAACCCAGGGGAGTGCTCACATTATTGCTGTGTTGTGTGACAGCTGAATATGGAAACACTTTTTGCGCTTGTTAAATACTTTCTGGTTTGCTGTTTTTTTTTTTACTTGACTTGTACTCTTATAGGTTCTACAAAGTCTAGTAAAGTTGAATGGCTTTCCCAGAAATGAAAGTTTATTGTCCCCATCAGCCCACCCGACTCGTAAATAATGGCACATTTACCAAAAATCCCAAGCCAGCAGCCCCCACCTTCATACCATTACCAGTACCACTATATGCCAAAACCGCTGCCAAAGTACACCCAAACAATCCCTCTTTCTTCTCATTGAAACTTTCCAACTGTCTATTAACAGTGTTTACTCCACTGAAGCCCTCCAACTCAGTCCTCAGAGAGAAAACAGTCCAAAAGCTGTTGGTGGGAACTACCTACTTCACTATTAACTCTAATCCTCATTTTTAACGTGAGCTGTATTAAATGTTTGACTAAATACTGCAAAACACAGTCTGCTATGTGCAAAAGCTTCATTAATATTTTAAAACTGTCCATTTTTAAAGATTATGATCTACTTTCATTCCTGGCTCGTGTGAAACTCTAGTTCGGATCTTCTGACAGCGACAACATGCCGTCAGCATGATCCAATATTATCAAAGACAATATAAAGTGGAGGCTGAAATGAGTTCCACATGAGCACCATCCCTACAGGGGGAGACCTGTTAATACATTTAATATGGTGACTTCAATCATTTTCCCTTTTTTAATAAAACCTCAGTCTTGGCCTGCACAGCTGATTCCAAGCACCCTGGGAGTTCACCTCAACTTTCTTTAATCATCCACACTGGCTGAAATTATAATCAATCAAGTTTTCATGTACTCTGAAAAGCTACAGTGTGAATGGAGAAATAGCATGGAAAAGAGTTGGCAGGTGAAGAGCAAAAATAAGAGTGCAGCTGTGGAGACAAAGGGGTGGTGTGTAGGTGGGACTATGCTAGAGTACAGTACTGGAGCTTCCATTGTGGGCAATTTTATCACTGCGTGACTCACTGATGAGATTGAAATACCACTGAAAACTGTTACAGTCCGCATATTAGCATGCACCTACAAAGTCTCGTAATTGCACAATGACATCAACACTGACGTGCAATTTGCACCCTTGATGCCTGCATTAAAACAAGTGACATTAGACAAACATCACACTACAGGATGAAGCTCGGTACTTTGGGTTTTCATAATTACGTCTTGTGTGTGATTTTTGAGTAAGTGCTCTTATGTTATTTTTGTCTGACAGTCGCCAAAAGACAGGATGTGAGTCTGTATGAGTATTTGAAAAGCCTGTGAATCAACAGCCCCCATTACATTGATGTCATATGAGCTTAACACTGCCCGATGCTATCATAAGAATTTTGGGAATAAACAAGGGTTGAACACTTTGACATGATTTGAGGATGAAGAGTTGTGAAACTATAATGTCGAAACCCCTCTCTTAGGTCAGAGAGCCATAGAGCGGGTATTAACAGAGCTCAGTATTCAGCCATGATTTATTTCCACTAAGGTAATATCAAGGTCAGCGCCCTGAAAACATCTTTGCTTCAACAATATGCCTTGAGCCGGATAAGAGGGCCTAAAGCTCCCAGTTCAGCAACATGATGGATGAAAGTGTTCCATCTTGTTTATGCAACCTGACACAAGGCATCTGCTAGCCTCTGGAGTGTTCAGATAATGCTGTAACAGCCCTCTACCAGTCCCCATTAGACAATGAAACCCAAATGCAGGCATTACAGTGAATAATGCAGGTAAATCACTGCTGGGTGTTTTTTAAAAACATCTGCACTTAGTGGATTTTTGACGTAGCTTAGACCAATACCTAGCTTAAACCTAATAGCCCAATGTGGCAGCTCTAATCTAATCCAGCTAAAACAAATAGCAGTGCACTGAATTGTTTAAAGATTTTTAGATGCAGAAGTTTATACTGGATTTACTGTTTAGATTTGCTCAAGAGTCATTTTTGAAATGCTCAACATATCTAGTGAAATCAGGAGTTGTATTACATGATTTGATAGCGATGGGTAAGCTAATACTGGATCTGCTATTGGTAAAGAAAAAAATAATTTCACTAGAATTTATTTCTGGTGTCAAATACAATGACACCTTAGATGCTGAAGAGAGAGATGTTTTTGTTAGAGGGAAGAGTCATGGCGGGGGAGTGGGAAAATTGTTGTTAGCTTTTCACTGCTTTTGGAAAGCTAAGCTAAATGTACTTAGCAAAAGAACTTGAGAGATCTTTTACATATGAAAGAACTCCCACTTTTTATTGCTTGTTTCATAGGGAGCATTCATAAGAAAAACACTCCTTAAGGAGCTATAAATGTAAAATATTATGTGGTTAATGCATAGCAGTTTTTCTTATGATTACTCTTATGGGGCGATCGTGGCTCAAGAGTTGGGAGTTCGCCTTGTAATCGGAAGGTTGCCGGTTCGAGCCCCAGCTTGGACAGTCTCGGTCGTTGTGTCCTTGGGCAAGACACTTCACCCGTTGCCTACTGGTGGTGGTCAGAGGGCCCGGTGGCGCCAGTGTTCGGCAGCCTCGCCTCTGTCAGTGCGCCCCAGGGTGGCTGTGTCTACTATGTAGCTTGCCATCACCAGTGTGTGAATGTGTGTGTGAATGGGTGGATGTCTGGATATGTAAAGCGCTTTGGGGTCCTTAGGGACTAGAAAGCGCTATATAAATACAGGCCATTTACCAGGCCATTTTACTACAGAAACAGTCAAATCAAAAGATATAGATTTAAAATTTGTTTTACAGGTTTTTATTTAGGTTTTCTGGTGAATGTGAGTGTGGATGTTTGTCTGTCTCTGTGCATTAGCATAGCTGGTATAGGCCCCAGTGTGACCCTGAAATGGATAAGTGGCTAAGACAACAGATTGATGGATGTTTTTAAGGAAAGAAATAGCAAAATACCTTTCAGTAAGTATTGGGGAGGTCAAGCAAACAACTTTTAAAAACAGCAGAGAATTAATACCAGTAGACACCTGATATCTTAACCATCTGGAGGATACTGTTTCTGATAAATTCTTCTTTTTGTGTGGTTTTGATTTAACCTTGATGTCCCCTTAAGCTATTGTTTAGAAAAGTGTGCTATTCAGTTAGATTGTCCTGTCTTCTTAACCTGGATATAATTAACAGAATACTGCCATGCTGTGTATATTCTCTGTAAGAAAAACTTGCTTTGTTTTCAGTATGGACCACAATCTCTAAGGAATGTTCCCAACACTTTTTTGAATGTGAGCCATGAGGAGTTAAGGGAACGGGGACTCAACCTGGCACTAACAAAGTGTACCTAATAAAGTGGCCAGTGAGTGTTTAACATTCTGTAAGCAGAGTTTAACCTGATATCTGATCTGGTACTTAGAGAAGCATAACACTGTCAACAAAACACTGACCTAAATTCATTACCTGTCTTCATGCCTCGTGTTTTAGAAAACAAATGCTTTGCAGCGCTGGCAGTGGTAGACCTTAATAGTAGATTGAAGACTCATTGTAACATGTTTCATTAAATGCTATCGTAAACTTTATTATTCTGTACCCTTCAGGTTTATTGTACGATTGTGAAACTCTATCTATTAATCCCCTGACCCTTTTTTCGTGATGAAGAAAAAGAATTCCCAGCCAGCTATTTTAAGTTTCATGGCGTCAAGAATCTGTTATGAATTCTGGGCAAGTCTCCTGTTTTCCAGCATATCAAGCAGAAGATGGAGGGAGCAACCAAGTCAGGAAGTTTAGCAAACAAGCATAGGTGTGGATCGATGTGCAAAAACGAATGCTTTTATTGCCTTAATTGCTTTAGATTAGCAAAATCATGTAACAAAACCTAACCAGCATTCACTGTCGATCCTCCTTCCACCCATCAACAAATGATTTTCCCCCCCAAAGCATTGTGTTCTCTGCCTTACTATATCATGATATAGTTGTTTAAAGTACCATAAACATCACAGCACAAAGTGATGGAGGGTTTTTTTTCTCTAGTGCAGTCTTTTGTTTTTAAAATATCCTTTATATGTGAAAAAGCTGTGTGACACTATCTCAGTATCTCTTCTATCTTTTCAGTGGGAATACCCTTTAAACCCCCCCAAAACTGAAAAAAACAAAACAAAAACAGCTGCTTTCATGAACTCTACCTCCTTCTATGTTAGTATACAGTATTTACGCAGCAAAACAAGCAAGAAACAAAAGGCAGCTGAAGAAAGAGAGAGTAAAACTGAGGGATGCAGAGGGAGGGAAGCAAAGACAGGCCTAGCACCAGTAACAAGAAAGTGCGGAGTCATGCTGTAGGAATGCTGGGGAGGGGGGATTGTTGGCGTGACTGCCCCATTTTTCACAGCCATAATCAGAGCCAGCTGTCAGTGAGAGGGCCAGGAAGATGAAGGGGGTGGGAGGAGAGTAAGAGGACGGAGGATGGGAGGGGGAGGACAAGAAATGGAGAATCGAAGGAGTGGGAGTACTTGGTTTTTGGAGGAAGTTAGAAGGCGAGAGTGGAGAAGTTGGTATTGTGCTTTGATGAAGTTAATTGATTTGGTCTCCTTGTACCATTGGGCTTAAAAATTGTGTAAAAGAAAGTTTCTGTAGGATTATGTCTAAGGGAGAAAAAAAAGGTGTGTTTGTGTAAAGATGGTCTCATGCACGCATGATAACAGCTTAAAGACGGAGCTGGCTGGGGGCCTCAGTTGCTGTCTGAGCTAAAGGAGTTTGGAATGGGTGGAGCTTCCTGTCCTCCTGCTGCTCCTGGGACCTCTGCAGGACAGAATGACAAAGCAGAAGCTCTTAGATATTCCAGACTGTGTTTATATTGAGTGTGTACTCCTACAGACAGTGAGTGCATAAAGAACAAATGCTAACAGCCAAATATATATATATGTATATGACATGATACAATTTGTAGTTTTCTGATATGCACAGCTATGCGATGGATCAGGAGTTTGCAGTGTAGCAGTCTGCACATATGTAACTGTGGGTGCTTCAGCAGCCATGCCAGCACTGTTAACAGTCCTGCAGCTCTCAGTGTAAACTCTTGGTGTGTTTATGTTTAGTCTGGTGTCATACAGTACGTCTTCCTTATGCTATATGACAAATTCTGTTATGCCTACAAAAAGTGTTCCCATTACCCTCTGTCCTGTCATGCGATATGGCCAGTGGAAAGTGAAATTAATGTGCTCTTTCCACCTTAATTTGATGACTTCTGAAAAGAGATGAAAAAAACTCCCCCCACAATCCCAATGCACACAAAGCAAGGAGGATGGGTGAATTATTACCCAGTCTCCTAAAGTAGGTTAAGGTTTTAAGGTATTTTTATGACCTATCTCCTAACCCGTACTCCCTTACACAGCGTACAATGACACGCCTCATACTTCATATGGCCCTTGGTATAGTTTGATGGAAAAAGGCTCTAGTGAGAATGACTTGGCTTGTTGATTTTTGTGTGATTCATGGCTGTTAAAGAGGTGACCTCCTCGAAGCTGAAGCACCGACTTCACATCCCTCCACCATACAGAGTCCCCTCGAGCTTTCCAAGAAATAGTGTCACTGGCTAACACACTTTCCAGCCACTACACTTTCTTAAGTGAGCTGAAATAAATTACCTTGTCTTTTGTTTGAGGCTCTACTTTGACTTTACGCTGCAGTCTTTTTAGAGAGCGGGTTCTCCTCGGTTCAAATCCCCCTCATCTGTTTTTGTGTTTTTAAAATAGTTACTCTTTTATTGATTCTTACTTTAGTACAAAAGAAGAGACATCAGGTGTAAAACCCGAGAGACATAAATTCTGATGTTTGACAAGCTATTTTAAGTCTATAGAAGTCCCCTTTCTGCCCACTTCCTGTGCTTGTGTGTTGATGTAATGCTAGTCTGTGCAAACAAAATAGGCTCAGAACTCACCGGGGCTCATGAATGCCCTTAAAATATGTCAAATGCCCACAGTCTAGAGGTCGTGGGGAATTTATGCGATCTGAAAAGTCCACAGTAGTGAAGTGATCACTGTTATTTCAAATATTCACAAATGATGTCTCCTGTTGGTGATGTCTTTCTATTGTTTCACTAATGCAAACAGGAAGAAACAAGAAGCAGATCAGCAAGTTTAAGTGAAACCAATGTGGCAAAAGTGAAAAGAGGAGCCAGACTGACATTATAATGTTTCCATCTCATGACACATCCATAAAGATTCTCAAGGCTTAAAAACAAGACCATGTGAATTTCTGACTGAGAAGATGAGAATCACTTGAATAGGTAAAAGGGTTATAATAAGAAATAAGAAAAGTCTAACAATCTTACAGTAACTTAAAGCTGTGATAGGCCACATTTTTTTGGCATAGTTGGAAAAACAATTATGATAATCTTTCAGCATATTGCAATTTAGTTGGTCATAGAGGGAGCAAGCATCCTCTATCTTTGCTGGGGTATGTTTTTGGACTTTACAGCTTGTGATGTGATGGGAGATCTTAGCCAATCGTGGCTCTTTTCAGATCAAAATTTGTGAAGTATTAAGTAGGAAAACAGTATGTTAAGGTGTTTAAATAGCACATCAGGTGACATAGCTAAGGCTTGGAGTAACAAGCCTGTGATGTGGAGTCTGGGTGGTGCTGATGGTTACCATTTTCAAAGCAGTTGCTTTGCGTCATTTTTCCCCGGTATTCACCCAAACGTACTCACTGCTATTCACAAGATGTTTGACTTTTTGACCTACAGTTTTCTGTTTTCCTCTGTACATTGCATCATGCATCACTTGACATTTTGGAGTCCTTAAATGCTATCACTTTGTCTGTTTGAGGGGAAATATTACAGACTGACGGAAAGAGGAGAGACACTGGCGCCTTTGTTAAGACCTACAGGTGTTCAGGTGTGAAAAAATAATACAAATCAGACAAGTGGAACTTTTTTGTGTTGAAGATTTGCACATGTTCACCTCAACTTGCTCGCAGTTGAACTGTTTCTGTGCCGACTGGGCTCCTCAGTTGTTTATCAGACTGAGCAAGTGGCCTGTAGCCTCTCTGAGTTGCAGCCAAGTCTAAAGTGGAATGGGTTCAAACTCTGGACTTTTAACTTTGACAGTGCATTGACTCTGTCTTCATGTGGCCCTGCTGGACCATTATCTAAAACTAGAGTGGCACGCTGACCCTCGCTAGCCCTCATTTTGGTCAAGCGCCATGCCTACTCTGAGTCATTACCCTATTCCTTACAGAACAAAAGGTGAGACCACGTCTGGGTTGGATGGTTTCTTAAAAAAGAAGAAAAAAAAGAACTTTCAAATAGTGAAAGCCATGTTGAATTAAAGGTCATTTTATTGATTTGGGCTGAGAAAATGGAGACATAGTTGGCACGCTCATTTGTTTCCTGTCACTGTTTCACATTCTTTCTTTTTTCTTGCAGTCTTCATAACAAGCAAAGACAAAAAAACGAGCTCAGCCTGCAAGCAACTTCTTGTCTCAGCAAATCTGTTTTCTTCCTATGCGCATAGCGATGAAGAGAGTGGCCCGTTTTATCAATTGATTGAGGCCTAAGATGATTTGGGTACTTTCCAGGGCACTTTCTCCTTTTTGTGGCGGCCTGTGTTTACTGAGCTGCTAAACCCTTGTGACACCGCAGGCTGTGAGTCACACAGTGAACCCGACAGACGCTAGTTCAGGGTTCAGTTTACAAACAGTGTTGCTCAACGTGTCCTCTCTGTCCATGGTCACACTTGTTGCTGTGATGTGCTTTTTCACATCGGACTTGAAAAATCCCATTTTAAGTCTCGTTTCCCATTTACTAAACCATTTTTTGGCTGTATTCATCTGAGTTTGAGTTCTGGCATTGTCCTATAATAAAAGTCATGCAGCTATTTTTCATTTCAAGATGACAGATCGTCCATTGATCTAAGAATAAGCCATGAGAAGTCACATTATTAGGTTAATATTAAAGTTTTGAGTCAGTGTCTCGCATGATAAACTCAGCAGGTTTTGGAAATATTAACAGATGCGATAAGACTCAAGTCATTTATTCCCTCAAAATTTCCTGCAGTCAGAGTTAACAGAGGTTAATCTAGGACATTTTCTTATCTGCAGTCAACAAGTTATGACTAAAAAGCTGTAGGTTATATATTATTAGTAATAACTTGTTTCAGTACATCTAAGAGTTAGCATCAAGACCCAAAAAAATCTTCAGTCAAGCATGGGGAAAGAACATTAAATAGAGATTGACGATAATGAAGGCCTGATATAATTGAGGATCAGATAACTTTGCAGATTTGAGCAAGTTCACGTCAGTTCTTTTCTGTGAACGTAAAACACATGCAGCACTCGCTCTGAGCCTCGTGCCACCGCTGCACAGTGTGCTACAGGAACTTATGTCACTTCCTCTCTTATCTTATAGAAGTGGAAAAAGGAAGCCCCCCTACTTTCCCCAGACCCACTTGTCACAGGACCGCAAAAAAAATGTTGTAATGTTATTTCAGAGCTGAAAAAAAAAAACAACCTAAATCTTTTCACAGTAACCACTAAACAGGTGTTAAAATAAACTTAATTTCCTGACTCATAACTGTCATAATATCGCATATGTGTCAACCTGTATGTTGGGTGTGCCATGGGGTTGCAGCACCTGTGTGCAAACTGTATTGAACAGGATGTATGGGTTTATTGGTGTGTATATGTCTCCTTTTGCAGGCATCCGTCCCACCCACAAGGCTTTTCTGTGCCTTGTACTGTATGAGTAAAAGTTGCTCTGCAGACATTATGGAACATGCAGAGGAGGCGAGGAGCGCTCCACTCTTTGATGCTTCTGTGTACATCTGAAAGCATGAAGCGTCTCATTGCTCAGCCGTTTAACCCATTCGTGCCCACATGAGAATAAATTAGAAAAGGGCAAGAATAACATCAACCTCCTACTCCATTTGGAAACAACCCCCCTTTAACTGCTTTATTACTTAAGCACTTTTGTTTGCTTCTTTTGTAATTCCATGACGAGTTCATTTGGATCATCCTTCCTAATTATTTAGGTCTGAGAAAGTTTCAAGTTTTGTAATATATCTTTAAATTGATAACTTTATGCGTCACTTGTGCTTATTGTAAAGGTCATGTGTCATCCAATTAAGAACTCAGAGGCAGGAACCAAAGGTTATCCATACATTATGTTAGCCATAATCATCATTTGTATACAAACACATTACTGTTTGAGTGATGTGGACAGAGTTACCCTCAGCTCTATGGAGCTTTAACTTTGTGTTAGCATTCTCTGGCTAACAGCTATATTATGTGCAAACAGCACAACATAGTAAATAATTGCAAATTTACATATAGTGCTCATTATTTAAATAACTTTACCCTGACTACATGAACTTTAATGCCTATTTGAGGTCATAGTGCTCATTTTAATAGACTGTACATAAAAGTTGCAAGTGCAGTAATTCAGTACAATTCAAATTCATTTATGTAGCGCAAAATCACGATTGTTGGCTCAAGAGGCATAGTGCTGCGCAAAGTCTTGAGCCGCCTCCCCATTTATTTATATTGTTTCCATGTTGCCAGACTTTCTTATAATATGTATCTTTAAACATTTTGTTACTAGCAGCCTCGGTGACAGTGTTTATTGTCTTTCAAAAAGCCTGGAGAACTATTCCTGAACAAAGTTATCTGCTAATGCTAGTTAGCAAGGTATATGGACACAGATACCTCCTAACTTTAGCTAAATAACATGTATAAATAAAATACCAGAATTTTTTTCCCGAAAGTGAATCCTAGACTTCTTTGGTGATTTGTGAGTACAGCCTCCACAAAGCAAGCTGTATAATTTCTCAAGTAATCACATTAAAAATGCTCCAAAAGGTACCAAAACCGTAAACACAGTTGCAGTAAGCTAGCAGCACCAACCTGCCACTCGTAGCGGCCATGCTGCTGTTAATGCATAATCTGAGCTTTATAGGCAAGAAACCTCTTTTTGTTTTGTTTTTTGTTTGTTTGCTTGTTGTTGTTTTTTTAAACATGCTTAACTTTACAGAGTAAATATGTTTAATGGATCACTTGAAGGCCTGCCAAGGAGGCCTTCAAGTGATCCATTAAAAGTTCATTGGAAGATTTGATACTTTCAGACTTTATTTTTATTTTTCTTATCCTTGGATGTTGTTGATTTTTGACGGATTTCAATAATCCAAACAAATATCACACCTACTCAAATAAGAGACCTTTGTGAGGTCCACAAATGCATTTTACATTTATGAGCATGGCACCGCCACTAACTGCAATCAAATAGCTGCCACAAATCACTTTTATGAAACATTACTGAAATAGTGTTAAACACCAGTCACATTTATTTTTCCCCACCAGACATCGATACAACACCCTGTCCGTTGATTACTGGTAGCATGTCTTAGACATTCTGCTTATTATCAAAACTCGTTCTTTCTTTCGTTTTTATCATTTCCAATGCATGTGTCACTTGGGCCCCGTGTTTGTCTAAAGAGGTGATTACGTGAAAGCTGGGGCAGGGCCAGACTAAGTAGGTTTAAATAGTGCTGCATTACTTCCTGTGGGAACCTGTTAATGGCACAAGCAGTCCCCCAAAACAACCACTCGATTGGAAAACAAGCAGTGATTTGAGATGAAAACTATTTGGAGAATGAAAGAAAGCAAAGGTCCATCCTATCGAGCCATAAGTCACGAGAATTCTGTAGCCTGTTTCTGTGACTTGTTTTGTTTATTTATGCTCAAACAGAGATGTACAGTCACACATTGCAGAGGGGACTGTACTGATTGTGTAACATGCAAATGCTACAAAAATAATGTCCCTAAATTATAGCAAGAAGCCCAGATAATTTCCTGTAGTGGTGCTTAAACTCTGCTATTTCTGCTTGGCCCTGTTTATTTTTGGGGGGAGGGGGCTGGGCGGACAGGGGCTGTGTGGACACATAATCCTCCCAGAAAAGTGATTTATTTATGAATTCCAATGCAGAACCTCCCCTCCTGAGAGCTGGCCAGCTTGCCAGAAGTCATTGGCTGATGTTTACAGGACTGGATTGGCTAATTCCCATGGTGCAGTGTGCCTGCAGTGCTATCTTATTTATACAAGGCCTGATATGGGAGAACAGAGGGGTTTATTTTGGGATATTCCCCATAGATGGATTCGATTTCTCCAACTGGAGCGGTTTCCTCCATACGTGCTGCACTTCAGGTTCTGGCGGTGGGCTGCACGCCTGTGGACACAGCTCACCCCTCGCTTATGTTTAAAAGGGCTGAATTGGCTCAGCAAAGGAAACAATGTCACAATATCAAGAGTTGGACAGACAATAGACTGACTTGAGGGACTACACAGGAAGCTGAGAATTAGTCTCATAATAAGCGCATTGTTTCTCTTGCCGGTTTTCAACATTTATCATTACAGTAAACAAAGTCTGTAATTTTGTCTTCAGTAACCTCCAATCCTTCGAAAAGAACTGAAATATTATTCCATTTAATAATCAAATAAATTATTCCATTTAGCTGTCAGTTTTTATGGTGATAAGTTGTAAACTATGTCATTTCTCAACCACTATCAAACTGAAACAGTATTTTATCTTGTTTGAGTGGCTTTATTGATGTGATCAGTTTGCGATGGAACGAACACATTAGTCAGAATAGATGTTCGCTTCTTCAAGTGCATCAACCGGAGGCCTTGAAACTGGCGCGTGTTAACATATTTCTCCCATGAACTCATAAGAAAAATTTGAATCTGACGTGAAATTAAAGCAAGCCTCTCACAGTCTGTAAATGTTTTAATTGTGAAGCACAAACACACCGAGATATATGGCCATAACAGAGCATATTTGTGATTTTTAAAGCAACATCTGCCTTTAATAAGACCTTACGTCATTACCTGCAGACTGCACTCGCTGATGTTTTGCACAAGTTATACTGGAAAAACACCTTCCACCTTTTGTTTTATTTCCTTTTCTGTCTGCATCTTGCTTACCCAACCTCCGACTGTTATTCTTTCACATCTGCCACTGATTTAATGGTTATATAAATGAATGAGGGCATCGTTTGAAGGAGTGCAGGATCACTGACAGAGATGACACCCTGTTTTCCTCACCGCTGAGGTGTTTGTTGGCCCTCGGGGTTGCTGCTGGAACAGGTCTTTATGACCATGTTAGGCAAGCCAAAGTCCAAGAGGAAACTCCCTAGTGTCATCATCTGTTGCACAGAGGATGGCTCTTGCTGCATCTCTTATCCCGGGGATATCCTTGACAGTAACTCCTCTTCTCTTGCCTCCTGAAATCCTCTTACCCTTTGTCTTTTCATATCTATTGCCAAGAGCAGATCAAAGCAAAAAAGCAGCACATTTCCCCTAATCTCCTTAAAGCAGGAGTCTGGAGCATTTTGTTGAGCAGAGGCAACAGCGCCCCCTGTGGAACCAAGTTGCAATTGCACGATTCAATTCTGCTTGGCTTCAAGTTTGAATGGGAATGCAGCCTTTTAGTTCCACCAGCAATTTTACTGTCAATAGCTCAACAGAGTAGCTCAGTGTTACATGTGCCCCAGCTGAATAAAACTCTGTGCTTTCCTATAGGCCCCTGTGAGTTGATAACTGGGCTGTGCTTTCTTGGTCAGGTGGGTTTTCCTCTATTTCATTCACTTCTTCAAATCTCTCTTTGCTGCCTCTGTTGTTCATGAAGCTCTCAGTGTGATTCAAGGTGTTGCCCAGTCGGGTGTTTAGGTCTGTGAACCCCTTTTACTTCCTGGGGATAAAACTCCCCGGCTCAAATACGAATGAAGAAACCTGTTTTATCTGTACCAGCACAGGTTTAGCAAATCAGATCGTATCGCTTTCCAGGAAGATGTAACAACTAAACTTGACTTGGCTCATAATTTAAAAAAAATCAATACAAAACAAAAAAAATAATAAAAATAAAACAACAACAAAAAAAGAGTCAAAAGCTTTAGAAATGCAGTACAAACTTTAGCAAGTGCAAGAACACAAAGACATACCAGCCAGATATTTGGGAGGAGGATTTTCTGGTTTTGTTAGCCTTTAGCTTAGTTAGCTGCCCATAGTCTGAATGTACTTTAATACTTTCAGCTTACTGGAAGGTTGGGAGTCATATGAAAGACATGCTAGTTGCTTTATCTCAAGTTAGTGTAGCATCAAATTGACTTTGTAGCTCTTTTGTAAGGTAAAAGAATCCTATATTGTTACTTTGTGTTAACCAGTGATGCCAAAACAGGAAAGTTAGTGTAAACAACTGCACTGCTGTGAAAAGGCATTGCTGATTAAGCAATTTCCTGTGCCATAACTGTGGAAAAAAAACACACAACAAACTTGCTTGTGCACTGCTGTTGATGCCATTACTCTTGGGTATTTTTCCACTCACGGTAAATGCCATATCTAGTTTCAGGTGCACGTGCAGTTGCATGTGCACCTACAGCGTAGCATGGCACAAAGAGAGGTGATGAGGATTCTGTCTCTCTGTTGTACTGCCATCATATGCAAACCAAAATAGTCAGATGGAGAATCATTTTCTTTTCCACTCAAAAAAGAAAAAGAAAAAAACATCTGTAATGAACAGCAGACTTTCTAATCATCTCCAAGAAAGGAAGCCAATTGGAATTAAAACATGAGCAGACTCCCACCAGGCTGTGACCACTATCCCAGGGGCATGGCTGTAGAAAAACCCAAACACTGTGATCATGTTCTTGCAATCATTTGTTAGACTCTCTGCTGTGGGATGTGCCTGTCTTGAAAACTCAGAAAACAAACATCACCCTAAACATGAGTAAAAAATGGACACAACACAGATTTTATTCTGTTGCCTGCTGACTTCAGGAACAGGTGCAGGTACGAATTTAGGGAAATTTTCTAAAAGATGTAAACTCCTACAGTCAGTCAAGTTCACAGAAAGAAATCTGGGTATATCTCTGCTGCTCATTGATGTGTGAAGCTTTGCCACTGGTGTTTGATGCATAACATGCTGTATAAACTTTCAGCTCTTTTCTTTTTTACATTTCTTTTAAATATTTGATTTAAATATATAGTTTAAGATTGGTATACGAGCCAATGTTAAAGCTGCATTGTGATGGTGCCATTTCAAGCCAGCTCACTATTGATATTTTGAAACATGGTTCACAGTAGTTTAACTTGACGGCAATACCAAGATTTGCTGCTGCTGGATACTTTAGTAAAATATTATTTGGGAGTTGGAAAGTCATGCCCTTCTGGTTTTGACCAATGGAAATGGAAAACAGCTGTCCACATGGCTCAGGTAAAACAATAACAAAAATAGACTTTCCACATGTGCATCCAGAGTCCAGAAAGGAAGAGAACTCGTTGTGAAATGAATTACTTCATGCTTGAATTTAGGATATCAAAGTGACAGATCTTTGTGAGGCCCTGTGTATAAAACAAGGTGCTTGAGAAAGGAATAGAATGCCTCCTTTAGTTCACGAGAATGAAATCAAGTCTGCTTTACTCGTGCGTTTTGTTCAATTGTTTCCATTTTAGGAGAGTGTTCTTTTCCTTATTGAGAAACTGATGATTCACTCATTAGATTTGCATTGCCAAGTGCTCATTGTTGTTTTGTTTTTTTTCTTTTTCGAGTGGATGGCAAAAACAGGGGGCTGATGTCATGGAGAAGCCTTCTTTTATTGATGTGGTAATCGCAATGTTGAGTAAAGCTGCTGTTCAGTGTGATATGCCCTGATGATGGAGGTTGTTTGTGCTGCTCTGGCTCTTAAACGCTTGGTGGTCTGTCTCTTTCTGGGATTTTTTCTCCCTCTGTTTGTTTTGTATGGCGTTTTTCTCCCACCTCTTATAGCTTGAGACAAAACCCCAAATCGAGTGGTTTTTGATTCCAGTCTTAAAAATGTCAGAGATAAACTCAAAAAGCACCAGAGAACACCCACATGCCTCTTATACCCATCAAGAGCTGAGTTTCAAAGATTCAAAAACCACTTCCCCATTTGACTTTTTGCAAAAATGGCAGTAATTCAACACAGGCTTGATTTGCTCAAACATTACGCCAAAGTGTCAAGCGCTGGATGACTCAAATCAGCACAGTGTCTTCATCCTACTCGTCTGAAAAAGTTGTTTTTGTGCTGAAGTAGTTCTCATTTTCTTTCCTTGTGACTGGATGTCATAAAGTCAAGTAAACTTTTGATTGTCGTGAATGACGATATATCCCATTTGGAGATGATCCTTCTTTCCCGCCCCCCCCTCTCTAGAACTCTTTCGGGAAATGCAGCTGATGACTCATACTCACTCGGTCTTTCTTTTTTTCACACTCCCAGCATGAAAATATATTACAGCAGTATATGACACATACTTCTTCATCTTCCTTGGTTTCTGGTCTTACTTTGGTTGCAGAAAATGGATTCATCAAGACAGGCAGGGCCCAGTGATCTTCTCCACCAAGACCCTTTCCTCTGTTGCTCACTAACCCCAAAGTCCTGTCAATAGTTTCCAGCTGGCCATAACATGAAGGTTCTCCTGGGAGAGGAGGAGTCCTCAGCTGGTTCCAGGCTCTGGCTCGCACAGCATCCAAGAGCCTTGCCTCCCCCGATCCCTTTTCCCCTCTAGCCCAAACCCACCCCCGTCTTTATTTGTTTAATTTGTGGAAAAATCCCATAAACACTTATATATGATTTGTGGAAACCAAGCATGAGTGTTGCAAATGTGTTTGTTCTTGTCATCCAAACTTCACTCACTGATTGTGTCCAGTGCCTTTTAATAATGAAGTGAGTTTATGAGGTTTAAAGGGAAGAAAATGAGCTGTCAGTGTAATTAGGACAGAACGGTCTGGTTTTCGACATGTGTAAGGTGACGGATCAGTTGCTAACAGCAGGAATCTGCTGAGAGGGTTAACTTTGAAGCGGGTAGGGGGCTAAGAAGATTCATTTTACGTCTTTCATGTTATCCTGATGAGAGCAGCAGTTAGGTCTGGTGGTGAGGAACTTCTAAATATAGCCGAGAGTGGTTCAATAGTGGGGCACTACTTGCGTCACTCCGGGTAAATATTTCTCTTTTTGGCAACGCTTGTGTGCCCTAAACCTTGCTTTTTCCTGAACATTCAGCAGAAAAATCAAAGAGTGTTGGCTCTCAGTCCTGGCTGCAGGTGGACTGGATTCAGGAACTAGTTATTTAAAGGGCAGAGGTGATAAAAAGAGGCACATGATGGTTAAATAAAAAAGCAGGGTAAAGGACAAACCAAAAACAAAAACAACAACAAATGTTTAAACAGGACAGAGCACACACACATTAAAGTGAGCATACATTAACACAAAGACACACACACACATAGCTTCAGTACACCATTCTGTGTGTCTGCTGGCTTTTGTAGGATGCAGTGTTTACCTACCAGGAGTGACGGTGATGACAGTCTGTTGTCATCAAGGTCGGAGGTCAGATTGGGAGAGGGAGTGACTCTGCAGGCTGCTGATGGAAGAACCTGGTGCTTTGTCACTCCTCGTGTCAGGCCGGGAGACTGAGTGTGTTTGGCTTCAGAAGTGTGCATGTGTGTGTGATTACATGCATGTGACTGCATATGAATGTGCACGCTGGTATGTTTTTTGCAGCAGGCCAGCAGTCTGCTGGGAAATGTGTATGTGTGAGGGTGTGTGCATTATGACTGTACAATGAGATGTGCACTCTTGCAGATCTTTACTATTAGCATGTGTGCCTAGATGGTTGCTATGAACTTTATTTCATTTTATTGACATTTTTTTCCACATGGTATGTGTATGCATGGATATCAAAACATCCGCTCTCAGTGTCAACATGGAATGTGAACACAACAGTTTTAAAGCCATTAGCAGCAAAGTTAATGATTTTGTTCCAAAGATTTGGCTTTTCTCTGCAACATGCATCAGAATGCATTCTCAACAAATGCAGAATCCATTTTCTCATAGTTGTTTACCTTCAGCTGAACATGTCTCTTACTTTGATGCACAAGTGCTCCAGATTCACACAGGCACAAACACCAGAGCTTTGTACCAGGACTGTGGTGTGACATTCTTAAACTACTGCTTAGTCAGTTGTCCGCAGGCCTGCTTTGGTCCATATTGAACCCTTGTAAAGGGTTCAAGGTAAACATTTTAAGATCAGTCAGAGATCTTGTGCTTTACAAGAACGTGTGGTGAGGAGGAATACTGAGTTATCTATGTTTAAATGTCATCTGGTGCAAAGTAGAAGGTGCAGCTATGCATGCTCTTTTGGCAAGGTTTGGTTTGTGGTCAATAGCAAAGTTTAGTTTATAACTTTAATGCTTTAGGGAGTGTGAAAAAACATGTCTTTAATGGTAAAATTGTTAATGTTACTAATAACTTATAAGATTATTTTGGGGGGGGGGGGGGATATTAACCCAAATCCAGCCTTAACAAGTTGATTGTTTTGCTTAGATAGGGGGAATATTCCTGTAACTAAAGAGTATAACTCTCCAAAGCAAAAACACAATCTGCTTTTGTGTAGTCTTATCAAATTTTAGTAACAGAGGTGCAGCAACATGGTCAAATGTTGCTAAATCCCAATTTATCCCCATCCAAGGGCAATACAAGCACAAATACACAAAGACTTTCTGTGAAATAAACAAATCAATCTAGGTTTGGCAGAATATTGTAAGCTAATGTGGAAATCTGGAGGAAGATAGAATATTTTTTGTGCTAAACAGCACTTTTGGACAGACAAATAAACATATTTGCTTTGAAGATGTTACCAGTAAGTGACTATTCAGAGAACAAGTAAATGCCCTCAAGCTTAATTGAAATTTTATGTATGCTTTTGTTTTACTTCAATGATAGAACTTCAATCGCTGACATGCTAAAATCGTAACAGTACAAGAGTCAGCAAACTGACTTGGCATAAGGAGCAATTTCAAAAAGGCTGTGTAAAATGCAAATAAAACATTGGCTTGCAAATCTCATATCAATATTTGCTTATTTTAAATTTGATTTTTAACAAACATGTCTCAAAGCTATTTTTGCTGCTCAGACAGGAGTAGCAAATAGCTGGAAAAGTAAGTGGTACTACAAGAAACAGCTGGAGGAATATTTCGCAACTATTAGTTTAACTGGCAACAGGTCAGTAACATGACTGGGAATCAAAAGAGCATCTTAGAGAGACAGACTTGCCTAGATAAAAAGATGGGCTCACCAGTTGGGTTTACACAGTTAAGAATAATGGTATTCACCACAAAACTACAAAGACTTTTACTATATCATCATCTGCAGTATATAATATCATAAAAAGAGTCCAAGGACCTGGAGAAATCTGTGTGTGCAAGGGATGAGGCTGAAATTCAATGCTGGATGCCGGTGACCTTCAGGCCCTTAGGCAGTGTTGCATTAAAAAGAGCCATGATTTTGTCATGGAAATCACCGTATGGGCTCAGGAACACTTCTAGAAATCACTGTCTGTGATCACACCATGCCATCCACAAATGGAGGTTAAAGCTCTTTAACGCAAAGAAGAAGCCATTTAAATTTGCAACGTGAAAAACTGTTCTATGGTCTAACAGATTGAGATTAGAAATTCTTATCCTTCAGACTAAAGAGGCAAGGGACAATCTGATTTGTTATCAGTGCTCAGTTCAAATCACTGAATCTCTGATGGTATGGGAGTGTATCAGCACCTTAGCAGTTTGCACATCTGGAAAAGCAGTTCTGAAAGGCATATACAGGTTTTAGAGTGACATGTGCTCTCATTCAGCCAACATTTTTTTGTGGGAAAGCCTTGAATACTTCAGCAAGACAATGCTAATTACAACAGCATGGCTTCATAGAAGAAGCTGAACTGGCCTGGAGTCCAGATCATTCACCAAATGAAAGCATTTGGTGAATCATGAAATGAAAAATGTAGGACTCTTGAACAGAATCTTATATCAGAGAAGAATGGGACAACATTTCTCCCCCCAAAGCCAAAACTTCTCAGTTCACAGATGTTTTCAGACTGTTGTGAAAAGAAGAGGGGATTTATTGTAATAGAATAGAACATACTACTCCTTTATTGTTATTGTACATGTACAATGAAATTGTAGGTGTTTCACATCAACTGTCTTGGAATTAAATATATATAGTAGATGGCAGGAATAAATAGGAAGAAGGAGAAATACATACAGTCAAAGGGGTTTTTTTACAAAACAAGAGAAATATATACAAAAATAAGAGAAAATCACACATTAGAGAACATGTTGAGATTCTTCAAAGGAAGAATGTGTAATACTCATCGTGCGGCGGTTGGCCAAATGGATTACAGGACACATGGATGTCTAATTGAAAGAAGTCACTATTCTTCTCTTGGATTTCTAATTTGTCAAAGCTGTTTCAAAACCTTTCAAGTGATTTCTACTTCACGGTAGATGTACGAGCCACCAAAGCTTGATTGTAGTGGTGTAAATTATGTTCAGTCAGTTCAGGAAACCCATTTGAGACAATCAGTTAGTGAATAGTAAAGGAATAGTTTGATGGTCTGTAAAAGTGTTTTGTTGCCTCTGCAGTGTACAGAGGCAGAGCCAGTGAGTTTAGCTTAGCATAAAAACTGAAAGCCTAGGGAAACAGCTGGCCTGGATCTGTACAAGTGCAACAAAAATAATCCTACCAACACTTCTAAAGCCAGCTGGTTTAAAAGAATAAATAAGAAAACACAGTCATAATGTTAAAATGTTTGCAGTTTTACAATGAGTCATTTCCTACTTTTTGGACAAAACCAGACTTGTGGCAAATAACAGTCTCAAAGGCTTAACTATTCCTCCAAGTTCCAGTTTAGTTTTACTTTTATTTTTACAGATAATTTGGGGATTTTCCCAAAAGTATATACTTTTAAATGCCAGACCCTCTCAAAATGAAAGTAAAACCTGAAAATTTAAAATACACACAAGTAAATGAGCCGCAGCTCTGAGAACAATGGGACCAAGTCCAGTCGAGATATGTCTTTTTGCACAGATTGTTTATGTGTGACAGGAGCTCAGTCTCGGACCTTAGACAGGTGTCCAGCCGGGTGCTCAGGCCAGCTAACCCCAAGCCCTTGGCCTCGGTCTGGTGCCGTAATGCTGGAGGTCAGAGGTTAATGGAGCAGAATGGCGCCGGCCAGTCATCCCCCAGGATCTTGGGTGGATTTGGTAAACAGTGAAGCTGTCATTGCAGATTAATACTGAGAGGAGGTAGAGCAGGTCCGAGCACACAGGGGGCTAATAGCTCCCAACTCAGCCATGAAAGTGCCTGTCTTCCTCATTCTCCTCTCTCCCTCATCCCTGCAGATAAACCCCACAGGCTTTGAGGGGGGAGAGAACAAGGGGGGGAGAAGGAGGTGGCAGGAGAGCAGGAAAGAAAAGAAAATAGTTAACTCAGAGAAAAAGGACTAACAAGAAGGCAATAATCACAAGTGTACTTGAAACACTGAATGGTAAATACATTAAAAGCTGTGGGGCTTTTTAAGGAATTCACTTTTCTTCTTATTTTGAGGATTTAGACTTCTACTCAAAGTTCATTCACTGGTTACAGCTGAAAGAGCACAACCCCAACCGCCACCTCTCCTCTGCCTCTGTGGGGGATCTTTGGGGACTTTCTTTTTTACTTTTTTATGTACACAAGACTTAACACTAGGGTTTATCTGTCTTTGCATCGTGCATTTGAGGGGGCGGCCCCATCGATGTCTAATCCAGCTTGTGTGAAGGCAGGATATTATATGTCACTGCTTTGCTCTACGTTGCGGTTACTTTCACTACAAGTAATGTGACACCGAAAGAGAAATAAAAAGATATGAACCCTTATAAGGGGTTTTAACACACGGGGTGGTATTTCAATGACATAATAAGAGCTAAACTGTTTGCAGGAAGTGGTGATTTTCCATTTATGCAGTATGTGTCATTTCATTTTGGCTGTGATATTTTTTATTGTTATCTTTATGTACATTTTAGTTATTGGCTGTATGGTAAATCAATCCAACAGGAGCAACAGGCACTCCATTCTCAATCCAGAAAATGTAGCAGTGTTATAGCTTTAGATACATTTTAAAAACAGCCTATGTGGCATATCGTTAAATGTTTATTCTGTAAAAGTACCTTATGTAGATTAGAGGAAGCTGGTGGTTTGAACTGAATGTTGAAAGAAAAACAAAGCTACTTGTCCTTAATCGCAGAGATTATAATCATCCTTCAAACTTAAAGCTACAGTAGACAATATTTTTTGTAAAGTAACAATAGACCCAACAACCTTGCTGTGTGATGATTACCCTTAAACTGATGAAACTGCAAAAACTGATCGCAGAATGTTGCATCCGCTCCTGAGCTCTTGTTTAATACACACCTTTGTGATTTGAATCACTTTCACCACAACACCTTTTCTTTTTGCAAAAACAGTTAGCACAGATCTTTTTGCAACCCCTTCCTACTTCCTGCCCAGCACTGCTTGCCCAAATGCCAAGCTGAACACATAGCCAGTGAACATTTGAAATTACCAAAATGAAGACTGAATTATATTTTTCTTGTAGTTAGAGACTAATTTTTATTAATAGCTTTATAACATGAACAAAAGTCAGTGATGTGTTATCTGTCAATACATGACCAGAAAATTGGAATCAGACTCGCATTATGGTTCCACTAATGTGGTTGTGGTTCTGCTGGTCACGGCAAAATCACCCCAAACAAGAATGCAGCATCTGTAACAAACTGATACCTTGTTCTACATACAGTCATTTTACTTATTATGACTTATCCAAATATCTGAAATAACTGTGGTTCACCGTATGCAGTCCCACTCATTTACCTCCCCACTGTGTTGTCAGTTAGCTTCCAGGGGATGAGGAGGGGTCTAGGGCAGTAGAGGAAATGGCGTAGGGTGGTGGGGGGTTCTCTAAGTGCTTTCAGTGCTGTACTCCATTGTACAGCCTCACAATGGGGCTGAGCCTTTGATCTTAGAGGGGTGCACCTCGCTCTCCTCTTCCTCCCCGTCCTCCTCTCTTCATTTCTCCTCACTTTTTTTCCAGCTTTGACCCTCCACGTACAGCCAAGAGGGCAGAAAGAATAGAAAGGAAATTAAACACTGATTGCAGTGTATGAAAATATAATCAAGTAAAGAGATGGCTCAACAATAGCATATAAAGCAAGAAGGGGAAACAAAAATCCAGTTCATATCCCTCTTGTCCTTGCTTATTAAAAGGCCTGCAGTGAGTACTGAAGATGGCCCGTTGGCAGATTGTTCACGGTATATT